>NC_087344.1:191884696-192063166 GCF_030014295.1 Loxodonta africana | reverse complement strand
CAAACTGTAATGCACTGAACAAATTCGTTTATATGTAGACCAGAGTTCAAGCGCCATTAAGCAAGGATTTTTGTTCATGTCGATCATTGATGTATTCCCAGTGTCCACGGCTCTGGCTGTTACACGGTAGATAATCGATAAATATTTGTGGAATTAATTATTTTAGATATATATGAGTCTATCTATAGCATTGCTATGAGTTGGAATCTACTCGATGGTAGTGGGTTTGGTTTGGGGTTTGGATTTGTAAATTCCCACAATTGCTAGGGTAAGTGTATATCCTAAAATGCTTATTAATATTGGATTATACCATCCATGGAGCCCTGGTGGTGTAGTGATTAAGAGCTTGGCTGTGAACCAAAAAGTGAGCAGTTTAAATTCACAAGCTGCTCGTTGGAAACCCTATGGGGCAGTTGTACTCTGTCCTATAGGGCCGCTAGGAGTCAGAACCGACTCGATGACAACGAGTTTGGTCTGGGTATCTTTCATGGAACTTGCTGCAATGCACAAGAGCACTCTTTACTCAACAAAAGATTGCCACAAAAACATACCCCTTATCAATTTAATCGTCATGCCCTTTATGGGAATAAAACTGCTCAAAGTTTCTTTGGGCAGAAATTTCCCCTAAGATTTCCCTTGCAGTCAGTTGCTTTGCTTAATAGCAAGAACATGTAAATCTTGTTGCTATTCTCAGTGACCCAATGGAGAAAATGGCGCTCCACGTTTCACTCACAGAACCCAAACCACCCTGACTTTCAGGACGGAGATCTGTGGACATGGCAAAGACAGCGAATCTTGTAAGAGTGTATCAGGCTCACACTTTTCCACCCACAGTGGTTTGCAGGGTCCCCGCAGCTCGTTCCAGCCTGAGAGGGGAGGAACTGTGCAGTCAGACTATTTTGTCTCTAGGGTCCCACTCTCCTCATTCTGGGGCTTTTCCCTTACTCCGGCCTCCCTTCTCCTCCAAATCTTTCTTCTAGGAACTCTTCTCTGCCCCAAAGCCTCAGTAAAGAAGGGAAATTGAAAATTATTTATACTAGGTACTCATAACCTAAAAATAACTTAAAGCATTAGCACTCCCAGGGACAGCTGTAGGTTCTAGGGTTTAAACCTTTAAGCTCAAAGAAGAGGTTCTAGGGTTTAAACCTTTAAGCTCAAAGAACAGCTGGAGTAGTGGACACAGTTCCTAGCTTGGAGTCAGTGGGTCCCTCTTAGTTGCTCAGTTTTTCTATTGGTCAAAACTACATAATTTCAAAGATTCCTTCTAACTCTGACATATTTTGATTCTTTGAGTCTACAAATGAAAGTCCAAGAATCTCAAATTTCACCCTTGTGGAAAAAATGATATTGTTATGTTTGGGCACTCCTGACTCTCTTGGCATCACCTGAGTTGATTCTCTGGAATCTTTCTCTTTGTTGGTTCCCAATTCAAGTCCTTGTTGTCTTTCTCCAGACCATTATAATATTCCCTAAGAATACTGTGCCCCCTGGTCCACCCCTCACAGCTCATTAGACTTGTCTTCCGGCTTTATTCACATCACTTCCCTCTTTAAACTTTTTCGTCATTCCCAATGGATGACGAAAACTGACCAAACGCTTTACCTGAGGGCTTAATGGTGCTTGTAACTTAAGGCTTCTTTGTCTCTCTCATTCCTTCCCACGAAATCCTTTTACACACCTACACTCTAGTCACACATTTCACCTCCTCATTCTCTAAACACACCTAGGCTTCCACGCTTCTGTGATATTGACACGCTCTTCCCTTAATGTGGGGCACCCTACCCTTATGTTCCCCTATTCTTCTCTACTTATCTATCCTTCAAGGATAACCCCCAATCAGACTTAAATGTATCTTTCTCTGTTCTTATCCAACACTTTTTAATCTGTATTCTACCATTTATTTTATTAGAATCTACTATTTATATAAATCAGCCTCACTCACCAGATTGTAACCTCCTTGAGGGCAGAATTTGCATCACATTCATCATTGTTTCTTTTTATCACCGACTATAGTACAAAATATGGTTAAATTCATCTTTGCTGATATGCACTGAATTTGTCCCGTGAAATTTTTTTCTCGGATAGCCAGATGAAATGTTTTCATTGATGCTGGAATTTCCATTTTAATATTAAGCTATAACATGTTAATAAGTAAATAAAAATAACACAAACAAATCATAGAAAAATGATAAAGATCACAGATTTATACAAATAAGTGTTAAAATTCTAACCCCTGTGCTATAAATAGGACGGTTTGGAAACAGAAATTTCTTTTTATTATGTTAATGGGGTCATACAGTGTAGGGTGGGTTCCAAAACTGAGACCATATGAAAAGGCATATTTAGAAGTAAAAGAGATGTTACCTAAGATATTTTAGTGAAGATATGAGAGAATTTGCATTACTCCTTAACAACAAAAAGGAAACCAAATAAATCTCCATTAAAGATTTTATTCCTTCCAGTATGTCTCTTCGCAGTCTCACAGAAATTGGCTCTTAATTCCCCCATCTCTTATACCAGGTGTCTGTGTCTCTGTCTCTCTGTCTGTGTCTCTGTATCTCTGTCATCTATCTATACAGAGTCTTCTCCCCCATCTCCATTTTCATGTGAAAGTTTTATTACCAAGCTTGTGTCCCTGTTCACAACTTACGGATGTTTTCAAGTGTCAAAGGCCATTATATTAAGCATGGATACTTTGTACCAAAACCAAACCTGTTGCCATCAAGGTAGTTCCAACTCATAGTGACCCTAGACGACAAAGTAGAACTGCCCCATAGGGTTTCCAAGGAGCAGCTGGTGGGTTTGAACTGCTGAACTTTTGGTTAGCAGTCAAGCGCTTAACCACTACACCACCAGGGCTCCAGCTACAAGAACAGGGATTATAAATTTCCCCTAAAAGTGTTACATCTAATTGAAGCATTCATAGTATACTGCCTTTTAACATGGTTACTTGTGTCTTGGAAAAAAAAAAACAACACAAAAATACTGCCTTTAACCCATCTTTGACTACTTGCCTCCTCCTTCAATGAGCCTAACACAGGGCTTGGTACACAGGAAATACTTGTGGTTAAAGTAATAAGATTTGGTTAAAAAATATATTCTTAGTTTTGAGAGAGCTGAGGGTGAGGTTTAACAGAGACTATCTTCCCTTCCTTTTTCTTCTCCTTCTGTATGGTTTCAGCTCTTCCCTCATGACACTACCATCTCCTTACTGCATTTCCAACCTCTTCTCAGGAGAAGTGGCAGATTCCAGACGGTAAAAGAGGAGCGGGGATACTGAAAAAAGAAAAACGACAGCCCCACCCAGACCACATGGAGCAAGAATGGTGCAGACACACCGAAGAGGACCCATAGACTCTGAAAAAGAGGTATCTGGGTGGGCAGAACAGAAACTGTTCTCTTGGTCACACAGATAAAGGAAAGTCACCATTTCATTAGTGAGGTAGGGCTGGAGTCTGCCATCGCATTTGACAGAGAAATACTCCCAGGAGCTCAGTAGGCAGTTCACAAGAGTAAGCCACGTATGTGACTTGTTAGGGAGCAATTATTGAGCCATTAGCATAATGTCTTCTATTCGAGTCCACCCAGAAGCACCTCAGAAGAAAGGCCTGGCCATCTATTTTCCCCCAAATCTGCCATCGATAACCCCATGGAGCACAGTTCTATTCAGATACACATGGGATCGCCATGAGTGAAATTCGACAGCAGCGGGTTTATAATGCCTTCTGTGGAGAGGCAGTGTCAGGCAGCAATGCCCACTAATTCCTGGGACACTCCCAGTCCTGGGCCAGCTCCTCAATCGGCTCCTCTTTCCTGACTTCTTGTGGGCCTGTACTGAACCATTTGCTCTAGAGTTACCAGAAAAAAGAAGAGGGCCTTTTTAATACAGGAAATCCTGTCATTCATAAAGTCTAGGTTTAGGATTAGGGATGCCCAGGAAATCTGCCCCGGGGCACAGAAGAGATTGAGCAAGGCCAGATTTCAGAGTAAGCTGACCTCCCCTGCTCGGTGCTTCTCTGAGGTGTCTTTTTTGGTCATTTTTGATTTCTCATTTAAAAGAGGAACATGAGAGCAAGTTAAGCAAGATTAAATTAGTTAAAAATTGTTTTTAAAAGGCAGAAACGAAACTGACAATTGGAGCAAAGCATTTCAAGTTCCTGTTCAACAAAACTACCCCAAAGGGCCGAACTCTCTCACTTAAGGTCGCATAGCTAGCAAGCTCCCCAGCTGGTATTTGACCCAGGTGTGCCTGTCTCCAGAGTTCTTGTTTTCAGCCTCTGTGCTGTAATGGCTCTTTTAAGGGATGGTTCCAGAAAAGTCCAGAGAAGCAGAGGTTGAAGTTCCAGCACAGAGCGTACCAGGGACATTAAAGACAACTAGGGCCAGGCAGGATGCAGACAGACCAGCCAGGCTCACAGGTCTTCCTCCCTGTGGAATCCACTCTTCTGGGCCCATCACCTGTCCTTCCTCGTGGATCTCTCACTGCAGGTACCTGGAGAACAGGAGGTCATCATGGCTTCATCGTGCTCTGAGAGAGTCCACACACAGGTGCTGGGACCATTGCACAGCATCCACAAAGACCGCATACAGACAGGGTCACTGCTGGGGTTTTAAGAAGGCTTTAGGAACTCTTTTCTGACAGGGATCAGTACTTTTGCAATAAACAACCCTGAGCCTTAGTGACAAAAAGAAGTCATTAATAATCATCAGCCAGCCGCAAGTAGTGGAATATCTATGAACAGGCCACATGACTGAATACTTACAGTTGTAGATAGCATGGTCCCTGGAGCAACTATTACCTCCTCAGTTATTTCCATCTATGAGTCCTAGTTATCCCCTCAAGAACCCCACAGAACAGATCTATTTGTTTTTCTAAATGCCTGGAGACTGTGCTCACGCTTCCTTAACCCTAAGTCCTCATGTGACTTAATTCTGAATTCTCTCTCCATCTGGGTCACTATAGCAGAGGGAGACAGGTAAACAAATGAGAGCAACAGAAGGGAGTCAAAGCTACAATGCAGGTGTATACAGCTGCCCAAAGGAAGAGAAGTCAAACCCAACAGAATCCTGTTATATATCTTGTTTCTAGAAAGGCAGCCCAAAAGAGTCTTAGTCATTCTGACAACCATTTCGGAATATCAATCCCTCCCTTCTCCAGCCCTGGAAGGACACACCAATGACTCTTACCTGTGGGCTCAGTCCCACCCTGATCCAAAGTGAACCCTACGTAAGACAGGTGCACATTAAGATCCAGCAAGTGTGACTGGAGTGAGCTTTCCTGGCCTAAATCTCTTCCATTATTACTGTGGTGGGCCTCCCAAATAACTTGGTCTCTGGTTAATTCTTTAAGTCTGTGATGCAAGCCCCAGCCTAGCAAAGCACATTTCCTGCCAGCTATTCCCTCTGGGGCCTAGTACATTTTCCCCTTAACCCATACAAGACAATGTGGAAATAATGGACAAGGAGTATAGCCATGAGATAGCATATCTTAAGCATTTAAAGGCTCAGCGATATTCTCTGATTGCCAGTACATCCATTAATTCATTCATTGATTCAAAAGCAATTTATTGTATGCCAAGTACTTGGAAAATAATGGTGAACAACGCACAGGGAGCCCTACTTTCATGGAGCCTACTGCCTAATAATTGTCAAACTGAAGCCATAGAAATGCAAGCCAAGAGAAAGGTGCTCTGTAAGTCCCCCATCTGGACATGGGATAATAAAACAGAAAAAAGAAAAACAAAAAAGCAAAAAACATTTAATTGGAAGAAGAACATCATTATAGCTCTGGTGTGGGCCAAGGTGAGATCCTGTGGACTGGAACTTTGGGAACTGTCCATTTAGACTGGGAGGAGAGGAGCTTCACCTTGATGTCAAACCAACAGGGCATGGAGTTCACACTTCACTAGAGTATCCTGCAAAATGCCTCTATCCTCTTATGTATGTCATATATAGGTGTCTTCCAGACAACTGTACCATACAGCCCTGGGCTCCCTAGCCCCCTGCATCCCACCCCATCTGCCCCATCCCAGTAGGCCACCTACTGTTAACCTCTTCTCAATTTCCTAAACTCTTCAGCTTCTCCAACTCCCACCTTCACTCTCCTCCAGTCCTTGTCATTGCTCACAACTACTTCTCCTCTGAGACCACAAGTACCACCATCCAAATTTCTGAACAAGTTTCCCATCCGTTTCATTTTCTAACACTTTCTGCTCTCCCAACCCTTTCTCACCGAGGTCTCCCTTGTCTGACAATGTGTTTCTATTTTCATTTTTCATCAGCCCATTTCCAGATCTTCTCTAAGCCTGTTAAGCAACTTGAGCTACTCTCTCAACTTGAAATCCCTGCCTTTCTCAGCCTTCCAGCAGACTTTCCTATGAGTCCCCAACTCTGAATCCGGCAGGCTAATAATCTCATCCCCAAGCTACTTGACTGCAGTCTGAGAGGCTCTCAAAGGTGGACGTGCTGATGGGACTTACAAATGTGTGCCTTTTAATGTCAGTTGAGCTCAATGCTGACAAATTGTTTTACTTATCTTTATTCACAGCCTCTTTTCTCTCAGTGATTATTTTAGACCTTTACCATTTTTCAGAAGTTCTTTACCCAAGTCTGTCTCCCCACTCACACTACACAATCTTGCCCCACATTTTACTGGAAAACTCTGTGACTATCAGGTACAAACTTCTACTTTCCACATATCACTGCTGGCATTGATTTTTATTTGCACCCTTTACCACAATTTCCCTTCCAGAAGTCTTGGCATTATCTTAAACCACATCCAAAGAGCAAAGTCTTACAGATTCTACAATTATTCATCTCTCAGGTCCATTCTCTCTCCTCAAGGACCTTTGCCACCCTCTCCATTCAAGCCCTCTTCTGCTCTCTCCTGGACTTGTGCAGTGGTCCCTTAATGAATCTGACTCCAGCCTCCCTCTTTTCCAATTTGTCCTCCACTTGTCTCCAGAACACACAACACTCTAAGATGCATAAAGGCTTTCAATGACTTCTCGTAATGTTCTTCTGTCTGATGAAGCTCCCTTTCGTTTCTTCATGCCCTGACTTTGTTAATAAAATAGAGTATTGGGGGAGTGGGTGTGGGGGAAGCCCTTGTCTTCTTTCTCTCTTCTTTCACTCACTTCTCCATATGAGCTGGGAAGAAATATATCTGAATTGTGAAGGCAAATTTCTGGTGCATTTGTCTGTCCTCAGGCCACATGAAGTCAAGCCTTTTCTCCTCCAAGTGTAAACTCAGTAGGTAGGTCACATCTGGCTCCTGAAGGATGAAGCTCTGAAGCTCCTTCAGATGTGCCTATGACTGGTTGGGTAAATTCAGTTCAGAGGTAAATGCATAGAATCTTGGATCCCAGTTGCAATCTCATCCAGCTTCATCACCAGTAAAGCTGATAATAGAGCCCTTTCTGACTTCCGTGTCTGTTAATGCATTGCTTCAGAATCTGGAGAGCAGACGATGTGATTAGCATTTACAAATTTGTTCATAACAGATTTTCTATCATCTGGACCCTGTTTCTAATCTTTTCCATAACTCTCTGAAACCTTGCTTTCTCATTTATGAAATGAAGATAATATTATGTTCCTCACAGGTTTTTTTAGGAACCTTTTCATGAGATAAGATTATATGGACCTTTTAACACTACTACCTTGACCTCCCCCCACGTGTCTGTCAGTTTGTTGTACTGTGGGGGCTTGCATGTTGCTGTGACCCTGGAAGCTATGCCACCAACATTCAGATACCAGCAGGGTCACCCATGGAGGACAGGTTTCAGTTGAGCTTCCAGACTAAGACAGGCTAAGAAGAAGGACCCAGCAGTCTACTTCTGGAAAGCATTAGCCACTGAAAACCTTATGAATAGCAGTGGAACACTGTCTGATACAGTGCTGGAAATGAGCCCCCCAGGTTGGAAGGCACTCAAAAGAGGACTAGGGAAGAGCTGCCTCCTCAAAGTTGAGTCGACCTTAATGATGTGGACGCAATAAAGCTTTCGGGACCTTCATTTGCTGAAGTGGCACGACTCAAAATGAGAAGAAATAGCTGCAAACATCCATTAATAATTGGAATCTGGAATGTACAAAGTATGAATCCAGGAAAATTGGAAATCGTCAAAAATGAAATGGAATGCAGAAACATCGATATCCTAGGCATTAGTGAGCTGAAATGGACTGGTATTGACCATTTTGAATTGGACAATCATATAGTCTACTCTGCTGGGAATGACAACTCGAAGAGGAATGGTGTCGCATTCATCATGAAAAAGAACGTTTCAAGAACTATCCTGAAGTACGACGGTGTCAGTGATAGGATAATATCCATACGCCTACAAAGAAGACCAGTTAATACAACTATTATTCAAATTTATGCACCAGCCACTAGGGCCAAAGATGAAGAAATAGAAGATTTTTATCAGCTGCTGGAGTCTGAAGTTGATCGAACATACAATCAAGATGCACTGATAATTGCTGGTGACTGGAATACAAAAGGTGGAAACAAAGAAGAAGGATCAGTAGTTGGAAAATATGGCCTTGGTGATAGAAAGAATGCTGGAGACTAAATGACAGAATTTTGCAAGATCGATGACTTCTTCATTACGAATACCTTCTTTCACCAACATAAATAGCGACTATACACATGGACCTTGCCGGATGGAACACACAGAAATCAAATTGACTACATCTGTGGAAAGAGACGATGGAGAAGCTCAATATCATCAGTGAGGACAAGGCCAGGGGCCGACTGTGGAACAGACCATCAATTTCTCATATGCAAGTTCAAGCTGAAACTGAAGATAATCAGAGCAAGTACACAAGAGCCAAAATATGATCTTGAGTATATCCGACCTGAATTTAGAGACCATCTGAAGAATAGATTTGATGCATTGAACACCGGTGACCGAAAACCAGACAAGTTGTGGAATGACATCAAGGACATCAACCATAAAGAAAGCAAGAGGTCACTGAAAAGACAGGAAAGAAAGAAAAGACCAAGATGGATGTCAGAGAAGACTCTGAAACTTGCTCTCGAATATCGAGCAGCTAAGGCAAAAGGATGAATTGATGAAGTAAAAGAACTGAACAGAAGGTTTCAAAGGGCCTCTCGAGAAGACAAAGTAAAATATTATAATGATGTGCCAAGAGCTGGAGATGGAAAACCAAAAGGGAAGAACATGCTCAGCGTTTCTCAAGCTGGAAGAACTGATGAAAAAATTCAAGCCTCGAGTTGCAATAGTGAAGGATTCCATGGGGAAAATATTACACAATGCAGGAAGCATCAAAAGAAGATGGAAGGAATACACAGAGCCATTATACCAAAAAGAATTAGCCGATGTTCAACCATTTCAAGAGGTGGCATATGATCAGGAACCGATGGTACTGAAGGAAGAAGTCCAAGCTGCTCCGAAGGCATTGGCAAAAAACAAGGCTCCAGGAATTGATGGAATATCAATTGAGATATTTCAACAAACAAATGCAGTGCTGGAGGTGCTCACTCATGTATGCCAAGAAATATGGAAGACAGCTTCCTGGCCAACTGACTGGAAGAGATCCATATTTATGCCTATTCCCAGGAAAGGTGATCCAACCAAATTTGGAAATTATAGAACAATATCATTAATATCACACGCAAGCAAAATTTTCCTGAAGATCATTCAAAAACGGCTGCAGCAGTAGATCGACAGGGAACTGCCAGAAATTCGGGCAGATTTCAGAAGAGGACGTGGAACCAGGGATAACATTGCTGATGTCACATGGATCCTGGCTGAAAGCAGAGAATACCAGAGGGATGTTTACCTGTGTTTTATTGACTATGCAAAGGCATTTGACTGTGTGGGTCATAACAAATTATGGACAACATTGCGAAGAAAGGGAATTCCAGAACACTGAATTGTGCTCATGAGGAACCTTTACATAGATCAAGAGGCAGTTGTTCAGACAGAACAAGGGGATACTGATTGGTTTAAAGTCAGGCAAGGTGTGCGTCAGCATTGTATTCTTTCACCAGACCTATTTAATCTGTATGCTGAACAAATAATCCCAGAAACTGGACTATATGAAGAAGAACAGGGCATCAGGATTGGAGGAAGACTCAGTAACAGCCTGCGTTATGCAGATGACACAACCTTGCCTGCTGAAAGTGAAGAGGACTTGAATCACTTACTCATGAAGATCAAAGACCACAGCCTTCAGTATGGATTGCACCTCAACATGAAGAAAACAAAAATCCTCACAACTGGACCAATGAGCAACATCAGGATAAATGGAGAAAAGATTGAAACTGTCGAGGATTTCATTTGACTTGGATCCACAATCAACAGCCATGGAAGCAGCAGTCAAGAAATCAAAAGACACATTGCATTAGGTAAATCTGCTACAAAGGACCTCTTTAAAGTGTTGAAGATGTCACCTTGAAGACTAAGGTGTGCCTGACCCAAACCATGGTATTTTCGATTGCATCATATTCATGTGAAAGCTGGACAATGAATAAGGAAGACTGAAGAAGTATTGATGCCTTTGAATTGTGGTATTGATGAAGAGTATTGAATAGAACCATGGCCTGCTAAAGAATGAACAAATCTGTCTTGGAAGAAGCACAACCAGAATGCTCCTTAGAAGCAAGGACGGCGAGACTGTACCTTATATATTTGGACATGTTGTCAGGAGGGTTCAGTCCCTGGAGAAGGACATCATGCTTGGCAGAGTACAGGGTCAGTGGAAAAGAGGAAGACCCTCAAGGAGGTGGACTGACACAGTGGCTGCAACAATGGGCTCAAGCATAACAATGATTGTGAGGATGACTCAGGACCGGGCAGTGTTTTGTTCTGTCGTGCATAGGGTTGCTATGAGTCGGAACTGACTCCACAGCACCTAACGACAACAACACCTTGACCTCTGACCCCCAAGAACGTTGTGTTTTGGGCAATGGCTGTTTCCTTTTTCTGGATATGCCTGCAAAGTCTTTCTCACTCTGATTCTCCATTCTAGTCGTCCTTTAACATCTGCTCAAATGCCATCATCTCTGTGAAGTCTTCTCTGATTAGCCCCAAGTAGAGGTGACACTTTCCTCCATTGCGTCCCCAAAGTTCTTATACTTTAGAGCAGTTTTCACATGCTATTGGAACTATTAGACCACGTCCATTTGGAATTCGGAACTGTTTCTTATTCTTCACTGTATTGCTTGCACCTGTCACATTGTCTGCCACTCATGGCTGCTGAAAACTTTTTAATAAGTGCAGTAATAAGTAAATGGAGAAATAAGGACTAAAAAAATGAGTGCCTACAGTGAGCCAAAATTCATGCTGAGTAACTGGACTAATTACAAAGAAGCTAAGATGTCTAATTATAGAGGAAAAATTACTCTGCTCAGAACAGTAGATTATGTTAGCATATCAAGCTCACTACTTGAGTATTCCAGAGTTGAACAGTTCTCAATGCATAGCTATGCTTAATAATACAGCGAAGCAGAGGGGCCTGGAATACTGAGGGTCTTGCTGTCTCATCTCTGTTCATCATTCCTTAGACCTAAGGATACCTTAAGTTCAGAAATCATAATGTCCATCACTACGGGGAGCTGTTTCCACTCAGTTTCCAAAGGTGGGCCTAATACACCTGGAAAGACACAGACAATAAGCAAATCCAGCCCTCTTCATAGAACTTGACATCTTGGTTCTGGATCGTGGCCCATTATGACTGCCTCCATGGGCAACTCTGCATTCTTTCTATGGCCTCTGGCTTCCGTATTCTCTGGGCGCTTACTGTGAAGAGAAGGAATCAAAATTGGCCTACTGCCCCCACAAACCATACTTGGAGACAAAGCGTTGCCTGGCCTTCTACGAAATGGCCCTGTTCCTAGCATCTGAGTTTCCTTGTAGGAACTATCTCCCCTGTTTACATAGTGAAGGAACTAATGCAGATATGGATAGGACTGGGATTATAGCAGAGCTAAGTTATGACAGACTGGTTTTTTTGTTTTGTTTTTGTGAACATCTTTTTGCCGTTTCCGGCCACCTCCCTTCCTCTGGAAACATGCCGATTTCAGCAAGTCCAGCCTATCAGTTCTGCCTTCTAAATCCATTGGTTCATGGTCATCTGAGAGCACTTCTGTCACATACAGGAGCTGCTGCCCTCACCCTCCAGACACACTTGCAGCTGAAGCTGAATATTGCTACTCTGGGGTTTCCTTCCAGCCTTAAATTTCAGTTCAATATCTTCAGCTGCCCAGGTCATGGCTCTGCTACTTTCCTTGATCCTTGGTGAGTATCTCTGCTCCTGTTGGCTTAGACTCCAGAGTTTTCTCGGATTTTGATCAGGACAATCTTCCACTTGCCAAGCCTGCACAGATTCCATTCTTCCAAGGTCAGCTTCTCCCTGCCTCCTTTCTTTATACCTAGCAACTCTTCTAAACCCAAAGGAAGCCACTTAATCCACACCCAATTTATAATCTACTTTGATGGCCAGATTTTTAAAATCTATTCCCCTTATATTTGCAATGACCTATTTATGGTCATTTTTTTTTTCTTTCCATTTCCCTTTTTACATAAATTTCCCGAAAAGTACTATTTATGAGAAAACAGGTAGAGCAAGGGAAGGAAGATGAGCCACAAGACATACTCCTTTTTTTTTTTTTTTTTTAATCATATTACTTGGTTTCCTCTCAAAAATTTTCTCTATCACACTTCCCTAATTTCTCCCAGCTTCTTAACACCCAGGGTAATCTAAAGTAAATGGGGATTTGGGAACTAAAGAGACCTGAGTTTCAATCTTGGCTCTTTAATTTCTTATCTGTCATTCAATATGTCAGTTACCATACATCTGTGATATCTTGATTTCTCATTTATGAAATGAAGATAATGTTATCTTTCTCACAGGTTTGTTAAGAATGTTTGCATGAGATAACTAATTTAGGACATCTAACAATGCAATGCTTGCTAGATAAATTTTCTAATCAATCTCATCCATTTTCATTGCCTTGTTGAAGTCCTGGTTTCCCTCTTTCTCTCTTTCTCTCTCTCACACACACAACTGGGCAAGTATACACTTCCTGAAACATCTATATAGCCCACAGCACCTAAGAGCCAGCTCTGCCCATCATAAATGTACTGCTGAATCTCCCAGGCTTACCTCAGACCCAGCTCCTTCATGAAGCATTATTGGTCTGTGTCACCCGCATTATCCCCCTCCCTACAGAGGAGAGCTTTCAAGTCATGTAGTAGCTATATCAATTTCCAGCTCACGTTGCTATGAGTTGAAATTGACTCAATGGCAACGGGTTTGGTTTTTTGGTTTTTGGTATCAAACTTGGCACATTCAATTTCCTTTGTATGGAAAAATGTTTTGTGTTCATTGTTAGGCATGTAGAGTGTTATACAAATGGTTCACATAAGTATAACTTTGGGTTTTAGGCAGTTGCAAACCAGAACTCACGGAGTCTGAGTGTGGGCATGTCCTGAAGAGTAAGGGCCTGGGGCTATTGAGGAATTCCTTGGAAACCAAGAAAAGAAAGTATCCCAGGACAAGCCACTGAGATACTTGGATTTGCCTGAAAAACTCTAGAGTGGAAGGTCAAAGGTATGAGTTCCTTCAGAAGAATCCTTTAAGATAAGGGAGGAGTTCTGCACTTGAAAATACCTAGCCCTCAAGGACTATTGGAGGTCACAGGGCTCAGGACTGTACAGTGTTAGGAGAGAGCCTTAGGAATGAAAGGGTCCAACCCAGCAGATCCTCCAGGAAGAAACTCCAATATATTGAACGAGTGCAGATGCATAAATCTAGAGATTTGGAACTGAGTAGAGGGCTGCTTTCTAACCTACTGGCCTAAATCTGGGGTCTGTAAACTAGCCCATTTTAAAATGGTTTTAAAAATTCAAAAGAAGAATAATATTTTGTGACACGTGAAAGTTACATGAAATAAAATTTTATTGGAACACAGCCATGTCCATCTGTTTACTTATTGCCCATGGCTGTTTTTAAACTACAAAGGCAGAGTTGAGTAGTTGCAACAGAGATCATATGGTCCACAAAGCCTAAAGTATTTACTATCTGGCCTTTTGAAGGAGAAATTTGCTGACCCTGGACTAAATGCAGTGCCAGTGCACACAGGCCAATCCCACCACTTTTCCCTACTCCTTGCACGGCCCCCACTGTGTCTTTACCTCCCCCCACCAGTGCATCTTTCCAGTGGCCTCCAGCAACTCATTTTTGTTGACCCAGAGGTGGCTTTACCACACTGTAACTACAGGCTGTATTAACCAATCAACATAGTTGACTGGAATAGAAATCCAAATCTAGGCATGTCTGGCACAGAGTTCCCATCACATGTCCGGGGAGCAGGATGGGGTCAGTTAGCTGTGGTAGAATTGGTCTCTGTAATTCCTTGCCAATGTCCATGTGTCCTTTGAAGCTGGCCATCCCAGGAGAAGGTGCCAACAAGCCTGACTTTGGAGGTTGTATATGTACCGCCCCAACTATCGCGCAAGTTTTGGCAAGGGCCTTCCAGAGAGTTGTAGTCAGCAAAGCCTTGGAAATTGACTATATGACCTCACTCACTGCCTTCTTTTTTCCCTAGCCATTTGCACTGGACCTGGCCTCATAGGTAAGATTTTTGGGGGATTCCTGAGAGGTAGGCCTTCAAGCTCAGGAAAGTGGAAATTTTGAAACTAACCGGACCACAGGGAAATTGTTGTTGTTAGGTACCACCGAGTCAGTTATGACTCATAGTGACCCTGTGTACGACAGAATGGAACCCCACTCGGCCCTGTGCCGTCTTCATAATCGTTGTTATGCTTGAGCCTATTGTTGCAGCCACTGTGTCAACCCATCTGCCTTTCTGCATTCCCACCCCCTCTCAGTCTTGTCTGGATAGATTTCTACCTCCAGAACTTATAAGGAATTAGGGTGGTTCATCCTGCAATGAGAAGTCTCTGGCTGGTGCAAACGATTTGCACTCGTCTACTCGTCTATGTGCAAAAAAGGCTTGGTGAACTGCTTCTGTGAAGATTACGGCCAAGAAAACTCTAGGGAGCAGTTCTACTCTGGGGTCACTATGAGCTGGAATTGACTTGATTGCTTTTGTTTTATCCTGCAAGGGGACTCCTCTCCACTTGGCCTCCATGGCCCAAGATGCTTGGCCAACATCTAAGTATCATATGGCTTTATTTCAGGCCAAGTAGGAGCAGTTCTACTGTGTCCTGTAGGATCTCTATGAGTCAGAATCTACTCTATGGCACACACAACACACAACACACACACACACACACACACACACACACACACACACAGAGGTACCTTACCATCTGGTGGCTATCTCTGGGAAATGAACTTCCTTTTGCTCCACTTGGAACCAGCACATCCAGGTCCCCCTGCCAGCCTTAATGTTACCTTTATTTGAACTGTGAATCCATCTGCCTCTGCGCAGTACATGGCTGGACCAGCAGAGTTCAGGCTGGATGTCAGCCTCCATTGGTCACCTCTGCAAGGAGCCTTTGGGCAACGCACAACCTGCACAACCAAGCAGAGGTTGGGCTGCACAAAGAGCATAAGTCTATGGAAGAGGGAGGTTATGATGGTACAAACTCAAGGGGGTTGTTTGTAGAATATCAGTTTTTTTTTACATAGTCCCTGCAGTCTATCCTTTCTCTCGAGTAGAGAGTTTACTAGAGAGAGGAAGCCACAGACTCTGCTATGGGTGTGGAAGCTTCTGCATCCTGCTGGATGCAGTTTGATTTCTTAATGAGCTCAGTTGTTGGGTCCTCAGTCCAACTCTCAGATGACTTGATCTTTTTACTTTGGCCTCCAGGACTGTTCCTTGGTGCTGGTATTGGGAAACAATGGCTCTCTTGACAAACCTCCCCGTACTCTAGGATGTTTTTCTTCTGACCCTGGCTCCCTCTCTAAAGCCTTCTGATGCTAAAGGCTGCTAACGGCACCGCCTAGGACACAACTGCCCTGATGATTCTTTCTACTCTTTTGTAGCTTTAAAATCTTACTCAGCCATTCTTTCTCCCCGCAAGCTGAATTTCTTTTATATTTACTATTTCTTTTTTTTTAAAATACATATTTCTTCTTTCCCATGGGCTCTTCTAGTATTTCATTCCACAGAAAATTAAAACTCATTAAAAGGGAGTTTATTTTAAAACTAGCATTTTATCACCCAAAATCAAATATAATAACCTGACTGTGATCTTACTAGCTAATCTTTCCTGGAGTAAATAACAAGGTCAATGCAAACTCTAGTCTTAGTTATGATGAACTATACTGACTCAAAAGTTATTTCTGGGTGACTCCTTAAGAATTATATTTGTACCCAAATGTATCAGCCTTAAACCCGGATGCAAAAATGGTAACTTTCTTAGTTTTTCTATTACTAATTTAATTTCAAGTATTCATTCTATATATTCTGCATATTACCAAAAAAAAAAAAAAAAGGAATAAGAAGAAACAAAAAACAAATGAACAAACTAAACATAAGCTTTCCAGTGCAGTTTAATATCAGCCAGATCAGTGTTTTCTTATTCAACCACTTCTTCTGGGTTAATTCTAAGTTTTCTGGGGAGTTTACACAGCATTGAGACAAGGCAGGCAGCAGGAAATATGGTCCTCAGAAGTCATATTCCATCCCTGCAGGCAGCTGGGTCATCCCGTGTGGTCTATGTTGACATCTGTTAAGCCACTCATATCTCTATAGGTCGCAGACCACCAGCCCAAATGTGATCCCTCCAGGTGAACCAGACCTCTCTCAGCTAAATGTCCCACTGGCTAACTTCCCCACTCTGTGGAGCGTGACAAATTCCTCTCTTTACCTTTTTCACTCTGGAGCTACAGGAGACTTGGAGGGATTACTTCAGCCTAGTGACTAAATATAAGCTCCTTGAGGGCAGCAATATTACCTGTCTTATTCATCGCTGTTCTCAAAGTTCATAAAATAATACCTTGAACATAGTATACACTCAACAAGTGTTGCCTGATGGGCTGTTTGTTTCCTATTCTACTTCTATGCTTCAGGAGAAGGGAGAGGTTTCTGTTAGTCTTTTGCCCCCCATAGTCTACTTGAGAAGCAGAACCAAGTCATGGATTCCTCAAAACTCATGTATAGGTTCTATAGAGCCTCTCTCCTACCCCAAACCCATCCTCAGTGACCTCTTAGACTAGAAATTGGGGCTCTGAGACTCTGAGGCTCTAATGATTCCTTTGTCTGGTGTTCTCTGTATTTCTTCTGACCTGGATGCTTGGGCATGGGAAAATGTCACAGGAAGTAACAAGGATGATGTGTGTCACTGCTAATGGGATAGAGAGGCTGTTCAGCTTAAAAAAAAAAAAAAAAATCCATTGCCATCGAGTTGATTCTGACTCATACAGTGTAGAACTGCCCCACAGGTTTTCCAAAGCTGTGATCTTCATGGCAACAGTATGCCACAGCTTTCTCCCACAAAGTGGTCAGTGGGATTGAACCATTGGACCTTTCAGTTCACAGCTGAGCCCTTTAACCACTGTGCCACCAGGACTCCTTTGTTCAGTTTAGGTCCCCAAACTATACGTCGATCTCTCAGTCCCTCCTCCGTCTGACGTCCGTGGGGAGAGACAGAGTCATGAACAAGAAAGATCACATAGGAACCTTCGCTAGACTTGGATGCTGGCCTGGGGCTTCTGCTAATTTACAGTATGACCGTAGGATCTTCACTTCTCTGGGGATTGTCTCCCTTATCTGTGAAATAGTGGGATTGGGCTTTATAATCTCTATAGGCCCTTCTGGTTCTGACCACCAGAGATTCTGAGAATTCTGCTTTATCTTTAATCAATATCCTTCCTTTAATCTGCAAACAAAATCCTACAGTCATATCTAGGAGTCTGTAGGTGGAATTTCTTGGTAGGGTACAATTAAGGGTGTAGCAGAATCAGAGCTCAGAGATGGGGCCCTGCAGGTCCTCTCTCTCCCCTTCCCTTCTGTTTTCTCCTTCCCCTCCTCTGACTTTCCATGCTGCCTGTGAATGGTGAAGCAGTCCCAAGCTGACTGACCACACCCCCTGAGGACCCTTTAGACTTCTCCTGGGTCCCCAGCTAATAGTGCGTCTCCTTGCAGAGTCTTCATACAGAGCGCAACTGGTGGGAGGCCCCCACCGCTGTGAAGGGCGAGTAGATGTGGAACAGAACGGTCAGTGGAGCACTGTGTGTGGTTACAACTGGGACTTGAAGAACGTAGTTGTGGTGTGCCGGGAGTTGGGCTGTGGAGCAGCGAAGGGAACACAGAGTAGTTTTCCATATAAGCCACAGGCGGAAGAGAACCAAGACTTCTTCATCGAGGAGTTCCACTGCAAGGGGCTGGAAGATACACTGGCTCAATGTGAGAAAGAAGATACTGATTATGGGAGCTGTAGCCACCAAGACTACGCAGGAGCTTCATGTGAAAGTGAGTATGGCAGGGCTCACAGACCATCTGCCAGCTGCCCATACCCCACAAGGCCACACTTGTCTGTCTTTACTTCCCACTGTGGACTTTCTCATGGGCTGCAATGGCTAATTGGTCCCTTGTCCTTCACATCTCACACTTGACCTAGCGATAAACGTTATCCTCACCTAGAATTGTTACTGCTACTTGCTTGAGCTAATGCCTTCCTCTTAGTTACAAGATGTATGAGAACCTGTTTCTTTTCTGAACACACACAGACGCACATGCAGAGACTCCCCTGCAGTCAGGAAGCATATGCTGAATAGGGTACCAGGTATCTGGATCTAGAGTTGGAGTTATGGGGGACGAAATGAGCCCACGAGGTATAATTTATACTTGACCTATAGTTTCGGCTCTCAAGTTGTCCACCAGCTAGTCAGGTAGGTAGGAGGTGCTCACGGGAAACCAGCACACTCTCACATGTTTTTCTCTATTCCTTTCCTTTCCTGCATACATTTGCTTTCTATGTCTTAATAATTTCTCCCCTCTCTGTGTGTACTTTTCCCCAGTAGACTGTGATTTGGCTAAGTGGCTAAGCCATGTCTTCTCTTTCTCGGCCTCCCATGAATTTTTTACCAGGGAAACAGTCACCGACTCTTTGTGACCTGATGCTGAGGCTTCTTTCCTATTTTTTAGAAGTCTTGAAGATTGAGAGCCCTAATCTGGGATTCTTGGGTGCTAGTGCTGACACTAATAGCAAAAGGCTTTGGCCTTGGGCACATCACTTCACTTCTCTGTATGTTATATTGTGTTTGGTTTTTTATTTTATTTTTTTAAATCTACACAGTGTTTCTATCTGCCTTTTTTGAGGAGCAAATGAGAAGTTGAATGTGAAAAGAATTTGAAAAAATAAAAATGCGTAGAAATGATTAATGGTTCAACTCAGAACTGACTCATTGGTTCATTCATCTACTCATTCAGCAAAGCATTCGTAAGCAGTTATTAGGCCCTAAGCACTCCAGTCTACATTGTACTAAACAGCAAGAGAGTAGAGATGTATACATTGATTCTCTTTTCTCAAGAAGACTGTGTTCTCGCAGGGAACAGACACTTCCTCTTTCTTTTTCCAGTCCCAGAGACTGTGCGGCTGGCTGATGGCCCCGGACGCTGCATAGGGCGAGTGGAGGTGAAGCATCAGGACCAGTGGGGCACCGTGTGCAAAGCAGGCTGGAACCTCCAGGCTGCCAAGGTGGTATGCCGGCAGCTGGGATGTGGGAAGGCCACACTGACCCGAGGAAACTGTAAAAGAGCTACACAGGGCCAAGGTCCCATCTGGCTGAACCAGGTGTCATGCTCAGGAAAAGAACTAACTATTCAGGATTGCCCTTCCAGGCCTTGGGGGAAGAACAACTGCACCCATGACGAAGACACTTGGGTCCACTGCGAAGGTAAAACCTGCAAATTCAGAGGCTAAGATTTTTCATGAATTTATTAAATGAAATTTTATTCAGTCATTATTTACAGAGAATTGTAAATACACATAGCAAAGTTAATTGTGCTTATCCTTAATGTTCTGGTCTTTAAAACGGGACTAATAATACCTGCCTTTGTATATAAAAATGATGTAAACAAACAAAAAAACTAAACCTGTCATCACTGAGTCGATTCTAACTCATAATCAGTGTCCTAGTCACCTAGTGCTGCCGTAACAGAAATACCACAAGCGGATGGCTTTAACAAAGAGAAATTGATTCTCTCACAGTCTAGTCGGTTACCAGTCCAAATTCAGGGCATCGGCTCCAGGAAGGCTTTCTCTCTCTGTCAGCTCTGAAGGAAGGTCCTTGTCCTCAACCTTCCTCTGGTCGAGGAGCTTCTCAGGCACAGGGACCCCCTGTCCAAAGGACACACTTTGCTCCTGGTGCAGTTTTCTTGGTGGTGTGAGGTCCCCAACTCTCTGCTTACTTCCCTTTCCTTTCATCTCTTGAGAGATAAAAGGTGGTGCAGGCCACACCCCAGGGAAACTCCCTCCACATTGGATAGGGGAGGTGACCTGAGTAAGGGTGGTATTACATTCTCACCCGAATCCTTTTTAACATAAAATCACAATCACAAAACAGAGGACAACCACACAGTACTGGAATCCTGGCCTAATCAAGTTGATACACCCATTTTTGGGGGGACATAATTCAATCCATGACAGTTACTATAGCAGCTCTATTAGTATATTAAACAATATTAATCTCTATATTATTAAAAAAAAAATACGAACTATTATTTTATTGAATTCTGTATAAGTTTTCTGAGCCTGATTCCCCAATTTTCGGTAGCACATTTATTTAATGCTGGCCTGGCTTCTTTCTTCCACTCAGCATGCTTTTGAATTGATAATCGCCTCCTCTGCAGTTTGCTCCCAAATGGTGTATCTAAAACCCGAAACATATTTGTTTTGTTCCATAAAAGACCCCGTTATAACAATGGCTTCAGTGGGTAAAAAAACCTAGGTCTAGACTCTGCCTCTCGCTGAGGGGGGAGCACAAACTTCACTGGGAGATGGACCCTGACGATCGAAACATACACTGTAGGAAACCCAGGTGGTGTAGTGGTTAAGTGCTACAGCTGCTAACTAAAGGGTCAGCAGTTCGAATCTGCCAGGTGCTCCTTGGAAACTCTATGGGGCAGTTCTGCTCTGTCCTATAGGGTCGCTATGAGTCGGAATTAGCTCAACAGCACTGGGTTTGTTTGTTTGTTTGTTTGTTTTTTGGTTTAGCTCATATAAAGGGATTAAAAAATTTTTACTGTGCCTTGGGTGAAAGTTTGCAAAGCAAATTCGTTTTCATTTGATGTTGTTAGGTGTTGTCGAGCTGGTTGAGTTGGTTGCATCTCACAGCAACCCTGTGTACAAAAGAAGGAAACACTGCCCGGTCCTGCACTATCTTCACAATCATTGTTATGCCTAAGTCCATTGTTGCAGCCACTATGTCAATCCATGTCCTAGAGGGTCTTCCCTCTTTTTTGATGACCCTCTGCTTTACCAAGCACGATGTCCTTCTCCAGGAACTGGTCCCTCCTGATAACATGTCCGAAGTATGTGAGATGAAGCCTCACTATCCTTGCTTCTAAGGAGCATTCTGGCTGTACTTCTTCCAAAACAGATTTGTTCGTTCTTCCGGCAGTCTATGGTATATTCAGTATTCTTTTCCAACACCATAAATCAAAGGCGTCAATTCTTCTTTGATCTTCGTTATTCATTGTTCAGCTTTCGCATGCGTAGGAGGTGATTGAAAACACCGTGGCTTGGGTCAGACTCACCTTAGTCCTCAAAGTGACACAGCTTTGCTTTTCAACACTTTAAAGAGGCTTTTTGCAGCAGATTTGCCCAGTGCAATACGTTTTTTGATTTCTTGACTGCCTTTTCCATGCTGCTCATATGTTAATATAGACAACAGCACACAAGGGCCATAGTCAAGGCAACTTCTTAGACATAACCAAACACATTGTGGGATGAAGTTCCTAGGCTTGAAGGCTAGAATTCTGTTGGTAATTTTTGCATCTATTTTCATGAGGGACATCGGTCTGTAATTTTCCTTTTTGGGGTGTCTTTGCCTGGCTTTGGTAATCAGGGTTATGCTGGGTTCATAGATTGACTTCAGGAATATTCCTTCCTTTTCTATACTCTGAAATAGTTTGAGTAGTATTGGTATAAGCTCGTCTCTGAATGTTTGTAGAGTTCTCCAGTGAAGCCACTAGGGCCAGGGCTTTTTGTTGTTGTTGTTGTTGTGTGTGTGTGTGCATGTGTTTAAACTCTTCAAGCTCTTATTTAGTTATGGATCTGTTCAGTTTTTTTTTTGTTTAAGGAGGTAGTGTGTTTCTAGAAATGTGTCCATTTCCTATAGATTTTCAAATCGGTTGAAGTGCAGTTTTTCGTAGTATTCTGTTATGATCCTTTTTATTTCAATTAGTTTGGTTGTAATGTCACCCATCTCATTTCTTATCCAAGTTACTTGCTTCCTCTCCTGCTTTTCTTTTGTCAGTTTGGCCAGTTGTTTGTCAATTTTGTTGATGCTTTCAAAGAACCAACTTCCAGTCTTATTATTTCTATTATTTTTTTTTGTTCCCTACTTCATTTATAATGGGATTTTGATATGCGTTTTTCAACCAAACAAATTGTGGCTGTTGTTAGGTGCCATAGAGTCAGTTCCGACTCACAGCAACTGTATGTACACTAGAACAAAATGTTGTCCAGTCCTGTGCTAGTGTCACAATCATTGCTATGTTTGAGCCCATTGTTGGAGCTGCTGTGTCAATCCATTCCCTTAAGGGTCTTCCTCTTTTTCATCAGCCAAGCATGATGTCCGTCTCCAGTGATACCAAACAGATAGGGGCTAGCTAATATACAATAAAAACATACTTAAAAACCTGATTTAAAGTTTTTTAAAATTTCTGGTGGCTTAAAGTATCTCTTTGGAATGCTACCAAATCATGAAATCACCCAGAATTAATTCTTTAAGTAAGAGCTGACCTTAAATTTCTATTTTGATTAGGTCTTTTCCCCAAATGAAAAATTATTGCACAAAGTCTTAAATATCTGAAGAATTGACTGCCAAAGTGTTAGATGAAAGAGAGGAAGCAGGGGCGTAGGAACCAGAGGGGCCTCTAAGAATTCAGTCTTGGTATTGAGTACTATTTTGGCTTGAGTAAAGACAAATATACTGTAATCTTAACATTAGGCATGTGGAGAGAGAGAAATTAGGCAACATTAGGGAGGATGGGGAGTCCCTGGATGGTGTGGATGGTTAATGTGCTCTGCTGCTAACCAGAAGTTTGGTGGTTCAAGTCCAACCAGAGGCACCTTGGAAGAAAGGCCTGGTTATCTACTTCTGAAAAATCAGTCACTGAAAATCGCATGGTACATAGTTCTGCTCTGACACGCAGGAGGTTGTCATGGGTCCGAATAGACTTGATGGCAACTGGTCACTGGCTAGAAGGGACGGACCTGGAGCTGAGAAGTTAATCCTGCCTTAGTGCTGCCTCTCCTTTTCCAAGGGGCTGGTAGCAACCCAACTTACAGGTTCAGGAAGACAGAGGTAAACTGTGACTGACCAAGTTGGCCTCAAGATCAAAAGAGGGTATGGCCGTGGCATCAGAAGTCTCTGAACAATATTGATACCTGTTATAAGGACAGTGGCAGAGTCATGCCTCAGAGATGCCTGCCCTAGTTGATTACAATCCTCGGTTAGCATCCTAGGTTCTGAGAAACGGAATCTATCCCCTTTGTAGAGGAGAGAGGCAGGGGGTCACCAAGGACAGGAATATAAATCCAGAATGTGAGCAAAACCCCAGGAAAGTGATCTAAGTATATACTGTAGGTGCTGGGTTCTGGGCGACTGCTCATGTATGCCAGGATCCTCGTTAAGAGACTATGGACACCAAAATTTTAGCCGTCAACTATTTTTCAGCTCCACTCGCTGATGGGGATGGGACTCCCATTATGTAGTCAGTTTTCGCTCCATGGACTCAGGCTGGCAGAACCGAAACCGTGGTGGTGGATATTCCACATCTTCACGTGGGCAGAGATGGGTTCAGAGGAATAGACAGGCTGGATCGTCAGTCTGTGCTGCCTCTGCTTTGATTCTCGCTTGGGCTTTCCGAAGAGTTACCAGAAAATGCATTCAGTGTGGTGCAGTCCAACCACCCCATGTCGCTGTTAAGTTCTTTAGTTTTTCAGACCTACTAGAAAGTCATGCATACATGTTAGATTTACAACATAGGTGGAGGAATGAAAATATATTTGTTAAGGAAAGGGATCTAGGCCACATGTGTTAGAACCTGACGGAGACCTAGAAGAGGGACTGTAAACACAGAAACACATGTGGAGAGTTTCATATGCAATGTGTTTGAGTGAGGATGTAAAGGAACTTTTTTTTTCCCTTTCTCTACCTCTCTCCAACCCTTGACTTCCTCTTTGACACCACAGATCCCTTTGAACTGAAGCTGGAGGGAGGAGAGAGCCACTGCTCTGGACGTCTGATGGTGCTGCACAAGGGTATATGGGGTTCTGTCTGTGATGATGGCTGGGGAAGAAAGGAAAACCAGGTGGTATGCAAACAACTGGGCTGTGGCCATCCCCTCCTTCTACCCTTTGGAGTCCAGAAACACTTTGGCCTGGGGGTTGGCCCCATCTGGCTGGATGATGTTCGTTGCTCAGGGAATGAGTTGTCTCTAGAGCAGTGCCGGCACAGGTTCTGGGGGTATCATGACTGCACCCACAAGGAAGATGTGGCTGTGATCTGCTCAGGTAAGTCCTGCAGCTGGAATCCATGAAGACTGGCCTGGTGTGGGCTGCAGAGTAGGAGTGGAAGTGGGGACTCTTTGGACACAATCTTGAGAAAGTCTTTTCAAAGAGCCTGGAATACTAGCCCTGAACTGGAGACCTCTTTGGGGAAGTGGGAGAAGAATCCTTGCCCTAACTTGGGCCAGGAAATACAAATGCAGCCCTTGAGTGGCTGACTCAAGAGACCCACCAGTCAGCAGCTCAGTTTTATAATCAGAATGGGAGCTGACTGTGCAGAGCTATTTGGCTCTGGAACTAGGTAAGACCTGATAGTTGACCAAGGAATGTGAGGAGCAGCTTAGTGCCTTGAAAAGGAGGGGTTTGGTGACACAAGACTGGAGTTTGAGCCCTGCTCAACTACTTTGAAGCTATGGGATCTTAGCTAGTCGCTTAATTGCTCTGAATCTGGTGCTTTCGTGTGTGAAATAGGGAGACACTTGCCCCATTTACCTCAGCGAGTTTTATGATCGTGGAGGATAAAATGTGCTAATATATGTGAGTATTGTTTGTGACTCACATGGGAGCTGGTTGGGTAAGTCCCTGGGGTACTGTACTAGTTTGTGACTTGGCCCCACCATCGGTGTGTGTCTTAGGCCCTAGGAAGGTGCCATCTATTTTCTTAGCCTCTTTGAGCTTGAATGAAACAATCCTTTCATGACCTGTTGCCACCCTTACTGTATGTTCTTCTTGTCTTTCCAGAGCCGTAGCCTGGTCTTCTTGATGTTTCATCAGGCTCCCACTAGCTCTGGAATGACCCTACTTGTCTCATGGGCCCAGATTATTCCATTTTTTTCATGCTGGGCCTGCAGACTTTGAGGCAGGCAGCCTCAGAGCCCAAACTTCTAAGAGACACCTGCTTCGGCTTATGCTCCTACACTGAGCAGAATAAGCTTCCCTTTCTTCTGAAATTGTCCTTGACAAGATAACCAAAATGGCCTCTGAGCGGAGATTTAACCTTCTAATGGAAGAAAATCAACCTCTTCCTCCATACTGGGGGATCAAACCTTTGTCTGAAAAAAATGTATAGTCATCCCCAAGCTAGGAGCACCTGTGTGAAGGTCAATCCTGAATATTCATGATTAATTTGCATTTCCTTGTCTGCTCTCTGTAAAAGCCCACCTCCCCAAGCTGCCTGCAAGCAGTCTTGGAGGCAGCAGCCCCGATTGCTCCTTCCCTTGTACAACAAAATAAAGACATCTCTCTGATCTCCCACTTCGGCCTCTCGTTTATTGGCTGTAACAAGTCACGCTGAGCAAAACCTGGGGTTTTCACCTGGCAACAACTTTAGCCACCATCCCTCCTTCCCTAAGCAGGAGTCTGAACACTGCGCTCAAGCCTTGCTCTCAGAGCCAAGCACACCCATCCTTGCCTATTATGAGAGTTATGAGGGAAGACATAGAAACTTCTTGTAGGGCAAGATGAGCTTCCAGTTGTCCTCTCCTCACCACTGACCCCTTGACATTAGTTTTTTAGCCTTTTTTGCTTCTTCCCAAACTGCCTGGGACTCCTAGGCTTGTCATTTTGACCAGATGTGCAATCCATTGCTTAGGCAAGATCTATGTCTGCAAACAAGATGAAAGGAATGGAGCAATAAGAACATTCGAAAGGAAATGTTGGTAGACAATTTCACAGAAGTTGGGGGAAATCTTAGAATCATCTTATAGCTTTTTATCAAGTCTTTGGTGATCACAATTAATAATACTTCTCTACTCTCTTACTCCTTGGTGAGTGTGGAACATTTTTCAGGGGCAGAATCCTCTAATCCAAGACATGACCTTTTTCATGACACTTGGAAAAAGATGTTGGACATTCTGACTACCCTGATAAATATATTTTTTGTCCATCCCTATACTACCTGCCAACACGGTTGGCCTTTAACAAGAAGACTGTTACAAACGCATTAGTTTTATCTAAGAAAAATATATTGGATATGGAGCTACTACTGGGAGAAGGGCAAGAAAAAGGCAGAAGGAGATTGGGATGTCCAGAGTTGTGTCTCACGCCAATCAGAAAATGTAATTTTTATTTTATGAACTGAGGCTTTGGGACCTGCTAATCTGAGGTGAAACATCATGATACTAAAATGACAATCAAGACTTGATTGTAAAAATGGACAATCTTAAACTCTGAGGCTAAGCTCCGTACTTATAATATGTCTACATTTACACTGTCTAATAAATTAGATATGACAGCCTGAACAGTTGCCCCTCTGTGATATGCTTTTTCTGCTGACAGGGAAGCAGGTGTGGCAGCTTCTCAGCAATGGCCTTTTAGGCAGGATTGGGTAGAAGGGAACTTGCCAGCAGATATAACCACGTGTGATATAGCTCTCTCCTCTGGGCATGGAGCTCTCTCCCTATTTCCTGCTCTAGCCTGTGAATTTCAAGTTCAATTCTGCATCTCCTGTTCTTCGGACTGACATGTCTAATAATCCAACTCTGATGTCATGCCTTTTTAACCTTAATGATTTTTTTTTTTTTTTTGCTTTTCTCCTAACCGAGAACTTTATGTCTCTGGACCCTGACTCTGGTTAATTTGGCCAAAACAGTTCAGCTGTGAAGGCAAGGTCACTAGTGAAATGAAGGTGCAGTGAAACAAGAGGGTACCAGTGAGGGCAGGACTTACCACTTGCTGGGGATTAGGAGGCCAGTGTTTCCCCAGGTCCTCATTCCTTAGTCCTAGAGTCCATAGCCTTTAGAATAATCATTCCTTCAGCACTAGGTTTTTGCAGGGGATCCAAAAACATTAAACAGAGAGAAATAATTTCTGACACTGTAAAGCTGTAATGAAGAACTAGTGGGGTCCTCTGAAAAACGAGTCTACAAGAAAGTACATGAAACTGATACTATTTAGTGACAAGGACTTGGCCATTCATTAGGTTCAGGGTGTGCCTGTCATCTTTTGTCTGCATTATTCAGGTAAGAAGTGAGACAGACTGGCAGCAGTGGGAGCTAAAGTCGTCTATGGGATCTCATGGTTCCTAATGACACCGGAATGTGTTTCTACCACCTAACCGACTATCTCACTGTAGATGTTCAACAAATATTTGTTCAATGAATATTTAAGAACTAGCTTGGAAATAGGCAGAGAAATCTAGCTTCTTATAAGGGGAGAAAATGCCTTAACAGATATTTTAGGATCGACCCAGCCTACTGATCTGTTCTCACAGTCTTTCCTTGTTTTGCCAACAGAACTTCACAAGAGGAATTTTGATTTCCCCTTATTTCTCCATTAAAATTCCTTTTGTAAAATTCCAATCCAGTAAGACCCCTAGAAACCAATCAAATAAAAGTACAGGGTACTTGCCCGGTGAAAGCAAGGCCTCACAGTAACCTAACTGATAGTATCAAATCCAGTTGCCGCCGAGTCAACTCCAACTCATGGTGACTCCATGTGTGTCAGAGTAGAACTGTGCTCGTTAGGGTTTTCAGTGCCTCAGTTTTCAGAAGTGGATCACCAGGCCTTCCCTCTGGGTGGCCTTGAGCCTCCAACCTTTCCGTTAGCAGCTGACTGCATTAACTATTTACACCAGCCAGGGCCTTCAAATGACAGTATTAGCAGATGCAATAAGAGTGTGCCACCAAAGGAGAGGCTGTCAGAAAACTGAAAGCCTGAAGGACATGAAGCTGGCCTCTTAGCACTGTCCAGAGAAAAGGATCCCCTGATCCAAGAATATGGCTGCCTTGTCTTGCTGTCCAAAATGAAGGTGGGTATAATAGGGTATCATAGCTTGAAGAGATCAGCATAGAGACAGAGACTTCCAGGGCTCACAGATATTCTTCTTCCTGGACACACCACTAGTCTACACTTCCTAAAAAAAAAAAAAAACACTTCCTAGCTCTCCTATATATAGATAAAGCCATGTGGCCAGTTCTCACTGGAGTATGAATGTGCTGTTTATAATACCTTCACATCAAGACAGTTAACAGTAGCTCGCCTTCTCCATGCTCTTTCTCTCTCCATCTGCTGGTCGACTGGAGAAAGACACCAAGAATATATAGAAGGGCAGATCCAGAAAATGGAAGGAACTTGGGTCTCCGAATGATTAGATGGAGCCAGACTCTCCCACCCATACTCTGCTGACTGTGACATGAATAAGAAATAAATGTTATTTATATGAAGCCACTGAAATGTCAGAGTTGTTTATTTACAGCAGTTAGCTCACCGTTACTAAAATAGACATTAAGATTAAAAAAAAAAAAACCTGGCTCACTCATAGTTTTACCTTTATTGTAGATTAATTATATTTTATTTTTGATATTTATTTTTTTAGTCTTCAAAGCTCTCTTTTTCTATATACTGGACCCACTGTGTCCATGCATTTTAAACAGTCTCTTGGATTTTAAACAAAATAATCTTGCCCTCCCGGCCACAGATGACCGGCATTAAGAGTGGACATCCTTCTCAAGCTAGATCAATCAGCCCTTCCTAGGAGTTGGAAATTGTGACCAAAATAGGGTTAGTTTCTCCAAGTAGCTGAGCTAATGTTATCCCAGAATCTGTGGCTGGCCTTTTTTTTTTTTTACACAGCACATGGAGTGGATATAATAGGATATCAGATCCTGAAGAGATTAGCCTGAAGAAACAGAGACTGCCAAGGGCTCACCTACATTCATGTTCTCTTCCTTTGTCCATGGACACGTTGGGTGTAGTGTATAGAATTCGTAGATATTCTGAGACACCCATGCTAGTAACCTGGACTTCTATATGGCTTGGCCGCATGTTGCCGTGTAGCACAACCCAGCCAGACATGAGAAGGTCATTGGCCACATCAAAGAGATCTTGGCCCAGGTTGCCAGGGAACTCCTGTGAGGGTGTCAGCCCCCCATGGACCCTGAGAAAACCAAGCTCCCCACCCTGTCCTTTGGAGGAGAGGATACAACCTTTGGGGTCAGCCTGATCCTGCACCTTGGAGCTCCAGTCCCACCACCCCCCCAAATTAAATATCTACAGCAACACCCTCCCCACCCCCAGCTTTTAACCTCCGTAGCATACCCAGCACAGGAAAAGCAACCAGCCGGCCCACGGCCACAGGGACCCAGAGAGGTTCACACGCCTCACATGACATGCTCTGGTGTACCAGGGTGCGGACCTCCACAGATGTGGCCATGTGACCAAGGACATGGGTGGAGGGAGCCTCACAGCAACACTTACACCTGACCACTCTGGCTCCCAGGACACAGGGCAGCCAAAAGCAAACCTCACACCTTGTCCAACATGCAGCTTGCCACGAGAACACAATGTGGGGCGGGACCACTCATAAGAGGGCATGCTCAGGAGACCAGGGCCTCTACGTGTCAAGCTCCCATTCTAGCACTTCAGGGGTGGGGGGAGGGGTGTGGGAGACTGGTACTGACCATCTCCGCCTCACCTAGCTAAGGGACCCTCATAGAGGTGGCCACTACTTAATCTGGACTTTTAAAATAAAAACAAGCAGAATTTGAGCCTGGAGTTCATGTGTGGGTTTTGAGGAGTAGAGGAGCCAGAAGATACAGCCAGGGTGCCCCCACCATGACAGCCCTGCTGGGGACCCCAGGCCTGCCTTGTAAGCCATGTAGGTAAGCTCCAAAACATGGGCTGCCCCCATTTCTCAGATGGGAAAACCGAGGCCCAGGCTTGACCAGGGTCACAGAACAAGTCAGGGGTACCATCCTCTCCTAACCCTACAAAAAAATAAAATAAACTAAAGGAAAAACAAGTGGAAGTCCTTCCACAGAGATAAATGGATAAGAATGAAACAGATGTGCAGGGAGGAACAGAGATAAAAGACAGAGAGAACCCAGGAAGTATTTTCAGTTTCTGATTCTTGTCTCTTCTTGGGGTCCAACTGCATTCCTGGTCTTGGGTTGTGTGAGAAATTGTTACATTCTTATGATAAATTATTTTTCTTTTCTCTTGAGTTGGCCTATGAACTTCCAACCAAAAAAATCCTAACCAATTCACTCATTTTAAATTGTGATAATTCATCCGTCTATGGCAAGATTCTTTTTTTTTTTTTGATGGCAAGATTGGTTAGATAACCCAATTTATTAATAATAAATTGACTTTCACTGTATTTATAAAACTGAGTTTATTGGTTTGAAAAGATAAGGAATAGTACCTATAACAGAAGTACAATCCAAAGATATTACTTCAGTGGCCCTGGTTGGATGGATGTCCAACCAACTTGTTTTACCCAGGTAACATTTATGTCTCATTCCCTTCAAATTAAAACGCAAATCAGTTAAAAATCCAGTGAAGGTGGATTATAGAGGGTCAGGAACTCAGAAGTGACAGCTATTCATACTTTTTTTGGGACATGATCTTCTTCAGCTTTTCCACCTGGTGAAGTTTTAATCATTCTTTAAAGCACGTTTCTCTCTTCAAATTTTATTTGAATCAGCCTACAACCCTGTTTAAAGCCCTTTGATCGTTTCCCATTGCACACAAGGTAAATGTGAAATTCTTTTCCTAAAAGGCGTGATCTGGCACCCACCTACTTCTCCAATCTGATCTCGCGCTACTCTCTTCCTCTAACAGCACGTTTCAACTATAAGGTCTTCTATTCCTTTCTTAAACACACAGTTTTTTTGAACTTGGAGACATCTGCCAGAAGATCAGGTTCTGGAGACAGGAACTATCACAAAGTGTTTTAGACGTGATGCCTATCAGACCTCCATGTGGAGATGTTTGTTGAGTAGGAGTTTAGGAGAGAGGTCTGAGCTTGGAGATCCAATCTGGGGAATCATCAGCATATACATGGTATTTAAAGCCATAAGACTGGAGGACATCAGTCACAAGAAAATAAGTGAGGACTGAAAAAAAGAAGAAATCCAAGGACTGAGTCTTGGGGAAGACAATAAACTTTGAATTTACAACAAATGTTCAATTCACCTGAAATAGGTGCTTGGTGCAGGTACCCTACTGGGTGGTGTTGTAGATTGAATTGTGCCTCCAAAATGTGTCACCTTGGCTAGGCCATGATTCCCAGTATTGTGTGATTGTCCCCTGTTTTGTGATCTGAGGTAATTATGCTATGTATTGTAAATCTTAATCTCTATGATGTTAATGAGGCAGGATTAGAGGCATTTATATTAATGAGGCAGGACACAATCTACAGGACTTGGTTATATCTCGAGTCAAACTCTTTTGAGGCACAAAAGAGAGAAGAGAGCATAGAGGAGAGGGACCTCATTACCACCAAGCAAGAAGAGCCAGGAGTGGATCCCTGTGCTGAGGAGATCCTAGAGCAGGGCAAGATTGATGACAAAGACCTTCCCCCAGAGTTGACACAGACAGAAAGCCTTCCCCTGGAGCCGGCGCCCTGAATTTGGACTTCTAGCCTCTTAAACTGTGACAGAATAAATTTCTTTATGTCAAAGCTATCCACTTCTGGTATTTCTGTTATGACAGCATTAGGTAACTAAGACAGATATTTGGTACTGGGAGTGGGGTGCTGCTCTAATAAATACCCAAAAGGTGGAATTGGTTTTAAAACCGTGAATGGGTAGAGGCTGAAAGAGTTTCAAGTTACTTAATAGTAAAAACCTAGATTGTCTTCAAGAAACTGTTGGTGGAATTATGGAAGTCAAAGGCAATTCTGGTGAGGGCTCAGAAGAAAGTGAGGAGAGTTGCAATACCAGAGACTGTGCAGATGGCAAAAAGCAGCAGCAGAGAAACGGCAACAATGGAACCAGGAGACTGACATGAGATGGTGTAGGAAGTAACCCATGGAGCAAGAGAGTTGAGTGCTTTTAGGCAGAAGACTTCCTAGAGGAATGGGATGCTTCTGGGCACTTATTGGTAGAGCTAAAGAGTTTGTAACACTTGTCTGAGCAGAGCAGAGGCCAGGCTGGCCCAGGATGCTTGAGGGGCCAAGGGGCTGAATGGCCAAGGAACCAGGAAGCAGAAGCCGAAGAGACAAGGAGCTCAGAAAGTAGAGCTGCCTCAGCCTCAAAGGACAGGGTCATTACCTCTGGGGTCTCAAAGGGTGGGGCCACTGGCTCCTGGGTTTCAAAGAATCACATCTTCACCAACTCAGTACTGGAGTGTTGGGCTGCTGTTCAGGAATGCCAGAGGAGTGAGGTCAGAGCCACTACCCAAAGCTGAAGGGGCTAGGCTGCCATGCCCAAGGGGCAGAAGAATGGGGCTTGCTGGGGCCAAGGGGTGGTGTCACTACTCATTTGGACAGGAGAATGGGGCTGTCCAGATTCAAGGGAGCAGGGTTGCTGTGCCAGTGGGCCTGGAAAGCAGAGTTGAAGTGCGGGGCTGAGGGACCTCCACCCAGAATCCAGAAAGCGTGGCCAACATCCAGAGTCTGGAGGGCAGGGCCATTGCCCAGATGGTCTCAGAGAAGAGAGGATTATTTTCAAAGCTTGAGATCAAACGTAAATCTTTCCACTTCACTTTGGACTTGCTTCATGCCGTTAACTTTTCTTTCCCTCTAATTTCTCCTATTTGTAAAGGAAATGTTTACCTTGTGCCTGTTCTACCATTGTACTTTGGAAACAGATAACTTATACTCTAGGTTTCACAGATGAAGAGGAATTTTGCAGAAAAGGAGATTTTGGACTTGGAGTTAGTTTAAGACTCCTGGGATGATACGACAGGGTGAATGTGTTTTACATGTGGCAAGGACATGAATTTTTAGGGATCAAAGAGTGGAATGTTATGGATTGAATTGTGTCTCCAGAAATGTGTGCCAACTTGGCTAGGCTATGATTCCCAGTAATGTGTGGTTGTCCTCCATTTTGTAATCTGATGTGATTGTCCTATGTATTGTAAATCCTAACCTCTATGATGTTAATGAAGCAGGATTAGGAGCAGTCATATTAAGGAGGCAGGACACAATCTACAGGATTAGGTCGTATCTTGAGTCAATCTCTTTTGAGACACAAAAGAGAGAAGAGAGCACAGAGGAGAGGGACCTCATTATCACCAAGCAAGAAGAGCAAGGAGTGGAGTGTAACCTTTGGATTCAGGATCCGTGCACTGAGAAGCTCCTAGGCCAAGAGGAAGACCGATGACTAGGACCTTCCCAGGAAGCTGACAGAGAGAAAGAAGGAAAGCCATTCCCTGGAGCTGATGCCCTGAATTTGGATTTCTAGCCACCTAAACTGAGAGAATAAATTTCTTCTTGTTAAAGCCATCCACTTGTGATATTTCTATTAGAGCAGCCCTAGATAACTAAGACAGGTGGCAATCCCAGGAAACACTAGTGAGAGACTGTGGAATGTGAAACAGGAAAGTGAGAAAATCCAATAAAGGGAGAAAATCCATTGGTTACTGCAACGGGAACTGGGTCACCATTCCACTGGAAACCTTCTGAGGAACTGTGTAGAATGAACCTCTAAAGTATCTTACCAAGGAATGGGATATCTGGGATGTTTATCCACTTACTCCCATTCCCCTTGAATTATGGATTTCTCCTGTTGGTGTTATGCTCTGTATATGGACAGAGAAAGCTCCTGAATACCAGTGAAAACTTCAGGTAGAAAATCTCAGAGATGTAAGCAACCGAGATTGGAAATCACGGGTGTGCATGGGACTTGTCCACAACAGCTGTTGGAGACAATGAAGTAGAAGTAAACATGAGATCACAATGTGGTGAAAGTCAAGTGAAGGCAGTGTTTCAGGAAGGACATTATGCATTAAATGTGCTGACAGTTTAGGTAAGAAGAAGACTCAACATTGATCTCTTGATTTGACACCATGGAACTCTTTGGTTTTACTAAAAGAAATTTTGGAGACATGATGGAAGAAAGAACCTAATTGGAATAGTTTCTAGGGTCCACCCTCTCTAGGTACGTCATAGAAATAGTCCCCTCTGAGGTCCTGCTGTCTCCTTAGGGTATTGCAAGAGCATGGGACACAGGTTGCTCTTCACATAGAACCCAGAACCACCCACTTCTTTAGTCTTGTGGAACTTATCGCTCTCTCTCTTCCACTTATTTACCCTTCCTCCTAACTTCTAAAAAAAGAGAAAAACTTCTAGGGCAAGTTAATTTGAGTTATTCGGTACAGTGGTTGAGGCAGAAGCCAAAAGGGGATGATTCAAGAAGAAACTGGAACATGAGGAAGAGGTAATAAACTTGTGATGATGAACTGGCTGTAATGATGGTCCTTTTAACTACTCTCTACTCATGGCATTTTGCAACTAAATTAGTATTGTCCCCTGGCCCTTTCTTATGCTGTCTACTCAAATACTTCAGGTTGGGGCTCATTTTGATCACTTTCCTCCCCCTTAAGGTTTCCTCTGAAACTACCCTTGCGTAAGCTTATGAGAGCATCACCTGCAGACCATGGGTTTTATACCCTGTCTCCCAGCCAGTCTCATTCACTTTCCCAGGAAGTATCAGAGGGTTGTCTGTCCTAGAGGGACCTTCACAGTTCAAGTTGTCAAAAGCCCACTGTCTACAACTAACAACCCCAGCAGAGCTACAGCCGATGTTATGAAATCAATGGTGAGGAGTCTTTATTGGAAAGGTACTGAGGCTGAGCAAAGGAAGGTGGGGAGCAGGGGGGCACTTAGGAATGGACCATGGACTGTGGACTAGAAGGATTTTCATTCTGTCCCAGGTTATTCTGAAGTCAAAACACTTCCAGTATATAAATGACTCAACAGTGGGTCTGGGAAGGTAAAATACCCAACAGGTAGATTGGAAGAAAGATCTTTCATTAAAAAAAAAAAAAATCTGTTGCCATCGAGTTGATTCCAACTTATAGCGACCCTATAGGACAGAGTAGAATTATCCGATAGAATTTCCAAGGAGCAGTTGATGGATTCAAACTGTCGATCTCCTGGTTAGCAGCCTGAGCTCCTAACCACTGTGCTATCAGGGCTCCTTTTCATATAAGTCCCTGTGAAAAATTATCTTTCTCTTCATGAATTCATTAGCTTAAAGAGGTGGGTTATTCTCAAGTCTGGGGCAGACACTGGTAGAGGCAAGTGAATACTAGAAAAATAGTTCTTACCCTGACTTGTATTTGCTGTGCATTTCAAAGTCCTTTAGAGGTGGTGCTAACGGTGAACCCCAGATCAGCCTTTAGTCCATGCTTACAGCTACTTCTAGAACAGTCTAAAGCTGATGTCGCTCCAGATATTTTCTGTCTGGGCTGCTCTCTCAGCCTCTCTCCAGGCAATATCTGAAGTTGCACCCATCCTTGACTGGACTGGCAGGCCCAAGTGGTACCATCATCCTTCCTGTGCTGGTGATAGTCCACGCTCTCATTGTAGCCTGAAAGAAGATTCAGTCTTACTAAACCTCCAGAAAGGGAGAGAGGAAAAGTGCCATGGCTTTTTTGCTGAATGCCGTCTTTGTGAAAAACTGCTGCATGAATTGGGACCTAATGTATCCTGTCTCTCCTAATGAAAAGGCTTATTGAGAGGAAGTTGTCCCAGAGACACAGGAGGTGAGTTCTGACAAGGTCAGAAAAACAAGAAGGAAAAACTCAAAGGTAATCCCTGGGTATCTGATGAGACAGGGGAAAGTTCTTGAAAACATAAGTATAGGAGAGAACTTTATGAATTGATAAAGTCTTAAAGAGACTTGGTTCCATTTGCCTGGGACAGTGCTGGTTCATACCTGTTGAGAGTCAATGAATCTCTGTTAATAATTTTTATTAAGCACTTTCACTCTCAAAAGTGTCCTGGCTTGGATGGTACCTTTTGTGTTCATTTAGCATTAAATGATGGTTAATATATTAACTTTCACAGCTTAACACTTCTGCCCCCCCTCCCCCACCCACCAAGAGAAAATACCCAAGGGACTCAGAAGGTAGATAAACTGAGTCTGATTCCTTGGCTTCTTTTCCTCCATGCTCCTCTTTTCTCTCCCTTAGGTCTTTACCTCTATATTTCTTCATTAGAACCACCCAGTAATCTATTCTGAGGGGAAGATGACCTAGACCTTGAGTACTCAATGGGAATGGTCCACACAGTAACCCAAATTTATAAGGATGATTCTGAAAGTTGTGAGAATATCCTGATCTCATGACTTGTTCTTGAAGCGGGGCCCCAGCCCCAGAATGCTCCTCAGAGATTCTTGAAAAACTAGAAAATGTCATTTTTTCTGTCCCCATCACCCATATTTCCCCTCTTGGCATTTATTTTATTCTACTCTGAGGTGTAGGGATCACATCTTATGTGGCTTGACATACAGTTATGGGGAACATCTACCCAATCTCCCAGATTCAGATGCTCTCAATAGATTAGCTGTCTGCAAAGTTAGAATGCATCTTATCTCTTACAGCCGTGGTCTAGGGCAACTCTCTTGACTAGACATACAATATGAGCCACATTTATACTTTCAAATTTTCTAGTAGCCATAATATAAAAAATGAAAAGAAACAAGTGAAATTAACGTTAGCAACATATTTCATTAAACCGAATCTATCCAAAATATATACATTTAACATGTAATCAATGTAAAGTTTTTCATGAAGTATTTTACTTTACTTTCTTTCTTGCTGAGTTTTTGAAACCTGGTGTGTAATTTATACTTATGGCACATCTCAGCTTGGATTAGCCACATCTCAAGTAATTAATAGTCACCTGTGGCTAAAAAAAAGCCAAACCGAACCCGTTGCCATTGTGCCGATTCCAACTCATAGCGACCCTATAAGGACTGAGTGGAACTGCCCCATAGAGTTTCCAAGGAGTGCCTGGTGGGCTTGAACTGCCAACCTTTTGGTTAACAGCTGTAGCACATGTGGCTAGTAGCTATCATATTGTACAGCGCATGTCTAGGGGAAAGATAAGGTCATTGGGTCACATGGACTGGTTCTTATGAGAGGTGGAACTTTGAAAATTACTTAACATCTTGGAGTTTCAGTGTCCTCATCTGTAAAATGAGTAAATTAAAAAATTATATACCTTAAAATCTTCAAACTCAACATATTATAACTCATAATATATTTCCTGAACCTGCTCTTCCTTCTCCATTACTACATCAGTTGGCGGCTTTATCATCTCATCCATCTTTTGAGCCAAATAAATCAAATTTGCCTTTCTCCCCCTACACCTCCAACCAGTCGCCAAGCCCTTTCAAACATTGTCCCAAATGAGCCCACTCCTTGTTTGGATGAATGGGTGAGGGGATAGCCTGGAGGAGATGAAGATCCCCTCAGGGGATCCCAAGCTAGCTCCTCGCCAATTCGTCTTCTATAAGTCCAGCTATGACTTTTTCCTAACACAGCTATGTTCACCAACCCCAGGACTTCGGTAGAGATCCCAAAGCTGTGGCGTGTTGCAGAGTGCTTTGTTTTTAAACAATTTAATCACCTACATTTAACCATTAGTAGGTTTCACGTGAAATTCTAAAATTCTGGCTGCCTTGAATAATCAGAAGACCTGGAAATGCTGCTGTTTAACCTTATGGCAATGATCAGCTGAAGCAGAGTGTCAGCTTCCCCCTTGGATGGGGGACATTTTCTCCAGGCCCCCACAGCCTCACCTGACCCAACTCTCCCATCTGGAAAATACATTCCAAAACCCTTGGTAAAAATATAGTGTATAAATTCATGATTTACTCTGTATCTTTGTCTCTTCAACCTCATTTCCTGTCAGTACTTCCTTATTTTTTTTTTCCCAAAAAAATCAAACTATGAATATCAGCAAACATGCCTCACTATTTCATGGTTCTATGCCTTTGCACACTCTCTTCTCTCTATTTAGATTGTTCTTTCTACCCAGTCAGCTGGCTGAACTCCTATTCATCCTTGGAAACTCAACTCAAACATCACTTCATCTGGAAAGCCTTGCTTAATTTTCTTACCCCTCCCACTTCCTGATAAAATTTCAACTAGATTCTCCTGTACGTTACCTCTCTAAACCCTGGGATTGGTTCAGTTATCACGCTTCACTGTGTTTTATTTACTTACAAATCTTCGCTCTCTACAGAACCATGAATTCTTGGCACTTAAAGAACAAACGTTTCCATCTCTGCACACTCAGCATGTAATATATTTACCAGTTGCCATTGCGTCAGCCGTGACTCATGGCGACTCCATGTGTGACAGAGCAGAACTGTGCTCCATAGGACTTTAAATGGCTAATGTTTTGGGATGTAGCCAGGCCTTTCTTCTGAGGTGCCTTTGGGTGGACTAGAACCTCTAACTTTTCAGTTAGCAGCCAAGTGCATCGATCATCTGTACCAGCCAGGGGCTCCACAGTGCGTGGTACACAGACCTTCTCAGACAACAAATAACACATTTTTCTCACTCACTCAAGTTCAACAAATTGAAAGTCACAGGAATTGTACAAAACCTCAGCTTTCTCGCCAATAAAAATTGCTTCAGAGGAAGTATCTCTGGGGCGTGACCTCAGTGGTTCTCTGATACCTCACTGCTGAGCTAGACAGAGTTGCCATCCTGGTTATAGGAAGTTTATATAGCCATGGGCCTCTGCAGCAGGGACAGGCCCCTTCTGTGCAGACAATGACAGACGAGAGAGCATCAAGCCCTGCCTGGCAGCTTCAAGACATAACCCAATCAAATAGGACACATCCCCTCCATAATTTTCTTCCTGAGGCGTGGAGAGGAAATTCTCTCCCTTTTATGCAAACGTGAAGAGTAGACAACGTGTACTTCCTAACAGAATACAGCAAAGGTCCAATAAATAAATGAACAAGATTAATTTGAAGATGAAATCAAAAAGACGTACATAGAGCATGCAGCTACTAAGCTGTTACATAACTAGGCTAGTCAGCTTTTGTCTTAGTAACAAACCACAATATCTCATGGTTTGCATCGCAAGCTTTTATTTCTTGCCCAGGGTAACTGCGGACAACAACAGGCCAGCTGAGGTTTGCTGGGCTCAGCTGGCCTCAGCTGGGCTTGGCTCCAGGCTGTGGGCTGGGTTTAAGTTTCCTCCAACTGTCTTCTCACTCTGTGCCCTGGGTCAAAGGAGCAGCTAAAACAAACCACACGACTACATGTATATGACTGCTTGGATACAGCAAATGCTTTGAGAACTTACATCCCTTTGACCAAAGCATGCCACATAGCCAAGCCAAAGTCAACGAACCAGGAATATACGTTTTTCTCAAAGGATACTTGGGCAAGTCTCCTGACAATGGGCAGACATGTATAATTTTCTTATAGGAAGGGATCCAATAGTTGGAAGCAGTAATTGAATCTACCACAGAGACTTGAAACAAGTTTCTTTTCCTCCCTGGACCATATGTTCCTTATCCATAAAATAGTCGAATGAAGATCTCCTTCCCGAAAGTTTTTCCATTAGCTTTCCCTGCAGAAGGCAACCCCCTCAGCCCACTAGATGTGGGTGGTGAGCATTGCTGATCTCTTCTCTCTTGCCTCTCTGTCATGGTACATCACTCTTCAGACACTCACAGCTGAATTCTAGTCACTTCTGTGTCCTCATCACTGCTCCACAGCACATAAGGTGCTGCTCTCCCTGCACGAGTTCCAGACCTATCCACTTTTGAAAACTCTTTTTCTCACTGTGGAGCGCCAGTGATTAATCTCTTTCCACCTTTCTCTCCTCCCCTGTGGTGCATCCTTTCACTCAGCACCTCCTGAACCATATTTTATTCCTATTTACCCCACAGAATCCTGAATTTCCTAGTTTCCTTTTTGTATAATTTATTCCATTTTCTCTAGAAAACTTCCATCCTCTCTGAAAGCCATAGTGAACATACCATCCCCTTCTTCTCCAGCATGACAGTCACATTGTAACATATCACACCACACTTGGCTGGCTCTTGTCTCTAACAAGCTCATTATAGGATTGGTGGTTTTACGTTCTTTGCATAGGATTGGGTTATCAGGAAAAATATAGTCCATCCTTGGCACTTTCTTGTTTAATTGACTTTTACTTACTTGCTCCAGCCTTGCTAAGACAAACTCCAGACCTCCAGGCCATTTCCTTTGAGCTCCATTTTGATACCGACGCCAGACAAAGGCATTACAAGAAAAAAAAAATTACGGACTAAAATCCTTTCCTTTTGAAAGATGTTCAAAAATCATTAACACAGTATTAGCAAATCAAATCCAGCATATGTCATGTCTAAATGGCATTTATTCCAGGAATGCAAAGTTTGTTTGACATTCTGTCACCCATAACAAGAGAAAGCAGATCAATAGTTACCTAGGTGTGGTGGTCTTGGGGTGACTGGGAAAGAATACAAGGAAAGCTTTTGAGGTGATGGAACGGTTCTATATTTTGACTGTGGTTGTATTTACACAGATGAATACATTTTATGCTTATAATGGGTTCACTTCATAGTATATTAATTACACCTCAATCAGCTGAATTTTTAAAGAAACAAGAGAAATATAAAACTAAGCATTCAGGACAGTGGTGATTTCTGGGGAATATACAGAAAATGGGCTAAAGAAGGCACACAAGTATATGTAGTGCTATTAGTTACGTTCTAGTTCTTCAGCTGAATGGTGGGTAGATCCATGGCTTGTCATTTCATTACAGTATTTCATAATTTATGTTACATATATTCTTTTGTATACATCAAATATTGCATTATAAAAAATTAAAAAATAACATAAAAGCAATTTTAATCTGACAAAATTGCGAGGGCAAAGAAGCAGAACAGGAGACAGGGGTATGCGTTGCTCTAGGCCCTCCTCGTCTCCATTCACAAGCCTCTTCAATAAAGCTTAGCTCGTGTGGAAAACTCTACTCGCCTTACCTGTGCATTCTTGACTAGTGAGAGGCAAGAACATTATTCCGGGAACGATTTTGGTGAGTCAGCCAGGAGGCACAAAGGGATCCTTTGTGTACCGTCCTTGGACCTGAGGCAGTGTGGAGAGGAGACTTGTCTGACCCTGGCGGACAAACGAAGCAGCTGCCGAGGCTGATTTCTTCTTGCATTTCTCTGCTCCCCCATTACTCCTCGCTGGCTGACCTTAGTTTCATTTTCCTCCTGAGCAAACTTTCTGTTTTTCTGTCTATTTTTCCTTGGAAACGTGAAGCACAATGACGAGGACTCAAAAATCCAAGAGTCTCTTGCCTGGGAAAGGCCACCTGGGAGTCCCCCATGGATGGGTGTCTCGCACTGTGGAGGCCGGAGTCTCTAGTGAAGGGTGAAGGGTCCCCATAGTGACAGGTCTTTCAGACCCTAGAGACCGAGGGATGCCTTCTGAAGGGTCTCCAGTGTGACAGGTCTTAACTGACCCTAGGGACCAAGGGACACCTTAAACTCATTGATTAGGGGGCTCCACATCAGAAATTACTACTGAAAGGTCTACGGAGGTCCCCAGAGCAACGGGTCTTTTGACCCTATGGACAAAGGAAGCCTTCTTTTTGACCCCGCGAGTAGGGAATTTCTGATCTGCTGGTAGTGCACTCTTTGGTGGGGACTGCAGCCTGCCCGTTTTTCCTCTCTTCTCAAGGTGGCATTTTGCCCAGCCACTTGTTTCAGCTGTCATTTTTGTGTGTCTAGATATTGTCTGTCTCTCGATGGTGCACCCTGTTTCTGAGGAATGGATGTAGAGGTCTCTGTTTGGATAGAGAGATTGAAGCCCCTCCGTTTGGTACTGGGGATAAGAGGTATCTGGAAGATCAAAGCGGAGATTGAGATACTTCTAGTAATGTGTGAGACCTCACTAAGCCCTTTCTGACTTGTCTGGTCCAAGCGCTCTCTGTTTGTTTATGTGTGACCAGGATTGTCTGGGAGGTTGAGACTGCAGGATTGTCTCGGTCGCCTCTGTCTGTGTCTTCATGTACTTTGTGTGCGTGTTGCATAGAAACTAATTGGTGAAGAGAAATTCAGGTTGAATTGGAGCATGCTTGTGGAGACTCCTGAGAATTTATTGATTGGGCTGTTTCCTGGACAACTGGTCATCCTTTGCTCTTGATGGTTTAAAGAAAAACGATAATTTTGTCTTAAAGGAAAAGTAGCAGCTCCAGAACAACAAAAGAGAAAGAAATTGTTACCTTTTGCCTTTCAAAATGCCTAGGTAAACTTAAACATATGTAAACAAATTGGGATGACTCCCTCCAGCCTCCAGTCTCCCAAACTAAGAATTGGATTAATTTACAAAATTGCTAAAGGGCTTTGGTATTTACTGGGTAGATAGCCTTTCAAAGTTCCTCTGTATGTGAATGAATCAGAATGGGCTAATCTTGTCTTCCACCTTGAGTTAAAAGGTAGACAGGGCGGGGCAAGATCAGGCTTCCTTAGTCCCCAGGCCTCAGCCCTCAAGGTCAAATAGAAATCACAATGGGACACACCTGAAGGGTCCTGGAGAAACGTTTAATTAGTCAGTTGAACAGAAACTTTGTGATTCCCAAAGCCAGTTGGTAAAATTAGATTGGAAAAATATGAGAAATAGTAAAAGTCAAAGGAAAATTTGGAATATTTAAAGAAACTGTATTTCAATTAGTCATGTTTTATGGTATATAGGCTTAAAATAATTTCTAAGATCTTTTAGGTAACTTATTGATGTTAAATTGAATCTGCTTCAAAGACAAAGGTTCAGTCTGTCATTAGAATAAGATTCCTGAGGTGGAAACCAAGCCACATGGCTTTCAGAAAAAAAGCGAAGGTTTTAAGATCTTTGGGCTATGTAACTAGTGTTTCTTGGTAACATATGATAAACTCCTGATATGTTTGAAAGCCACAAAAATTTTTGTAAAGAAAAAGCACTAAAAAGGTTTCTTTAACATGTTATAAATTACTTAGGATGTGTTGTTAAAATCATGAGAAGTGCCTGATTCTCTTTGGGTTCATACGCTTGTCTCAGAGATTAAGCCATCCATGTCTAAGTACTCATGGCCGGTACAGTGAAACATCGAATGGCTCCATGGTAGTCGCCATATCTACCATGGTGATTACTCTTTAGGTATTTAGAGACTTGATAATCCTGGTATGTTCTCGGTACATCCTGACTGTATAGTGCTGTGTCTCGGGATTATTATGTGTTACGTCTGAAGTTCTTTAAAAATATGGTTAATGGTTATTATTAGAACTATTTTTATCTAAAGTTTTTTTTTTTTTTTTTTTAACTGATTTTATTTGGCCTTTATGTTGTGCTTGTAATTAACTTCTGTCAGGTCCGTCACCATTAAGAATTGTTTATAAGTTAATCATGACCGTATTAAGTTTTGTCATGTACAGGTAAGTTTTTACTTTGCTAATTTTCTGAAAACATTTGACCAGGCTATCTCAACAAAAAAAAGAAGGACTATATTAGACTTATGAAAGGGACTGTGACTAGACTCAATCAAAATTTGCAGAACTTTTATGCAAATGCTGATGGGTTCACAGACTGCAGTTGATCCATCGCATGGAACAGAAGCTGACTACATAAGGCTGAGGAAATGAAATGATACTATGGGTTTTATCTGAGAATATTGCTGATGTTTTAAGGTTTTTTCTTTCTGGAAACACTTTAAGATCCTACTTTCTGAGATAAGAAACCATATTCCTCTTTTCTTCTAAATTATCTAACTAGTGGGCTTAGATATTGGAACTCTTGAATTAGAAGTTTCTGTTGACAAACTTAAAGTTATAAATATCATAACCAGAAAAATGCCTGAAATTTGAGCTATGATTTTACAAATTAGAATAACATCAGATTCCTATTAGTTCTCTCCGAACAGTTTTGTGCCTTAATAGACAAATGTTGCAGTCTTAGGTTTGGCAGAACGTACGTGCTGCTGAGACACATGAAAGATAGTTACTGATGCTGCTTATGCGTGAACAAACATCGCATGAGATTTGTTTCCTTGGTTCAAAGACCTTAGGGTCATGGTTTCATTGGTTATTTCAGACAATTGGCCTAATGTTAGTGTTTCTATCCTACCTCCTAATTTGCTGTATGGTGCCTGAGATCCTAAAAAAACAGCTAGTGATCAAAGATTTTGTAACAAAATCCTGATCCAAAGGAGGACACCATGAGAGAGTTGTATGTAATTCTCCTGGAATCCAGAGTTCTGGTTTTCATAGAGCTTGGCCCACTCAGGCCATCTCCTTTGGGTGTCCTTTTGAAAACAATTGTCCAGATAAACTAGCAAAACCATTTTTCTCTGGGTGTTGTGCTTTTTTTTAAATAAACAATTAAGTCTGTTTTGAGAAACTGACTCCCAAGATCAGTAAATGGAGTTATGTTTAGGGTCAATCATTAATTGGTTTAATTAGTCTTCAAGACAGTGTTGTATAAAATACTTGTCTAATGCTTGTAATCAAACTCTTACCCTCTTGCTATACAGAAAATTATGTCTGTTTCCTCTAGACAAACTTTGTGTGCTTCACGGATGTATATTTTTATGTAACATACGCACATATACTGGTTTAAATGAACCCTTCCCAACTGATAGTAAATTTACGTAGACGATTTCTTTAGATTACTGATAAATGCGTGGACAGTACACTTTGAGAACTTTAAGATTATCTTTAGATATTCATAGTAAAAAAAAATATTAAAAAGGTAATGTTAAATTTGTCATCCTTTGTAAAACAAGAGTCGGAAGAAAGCCCATTGGTCCAACACTCAGGGTGTGATTGGTAACTTAAATTCCTATTTACGCTGTAGTTAAATTAGAGAAATCTTTAAGAAATTTGTCAGTCACGATGAAACTAGGGGCACAACGCAGGTGCCTGTGCCGTTCTCAGTCTTAGCCTTAAGCCAGTACAAAGAAAAGTTAAGAAGTGTGTCAGAAGACCCTGAGAGATTAAAGATGAGTTCATGAAACTCCAATTTTAATTTGACCTCGAGAGATGTGGTGGTCATTTTAACTCACTGTTGTAGTACACATGAAAAGACTAAGATCCCGGCTAAGGCTAGAGAACAGGCAGATGATGCTAACTGCCTACAACCAACACGTTATTTTCAGACCTGGAAGAGATGCAGTCCCTGTTGCAGAGCCAAATTGGGATTACAATGGGGATGGTAAAGGGAGAGCCAGACATTTAGTTACATGTGTTATAGGCAGAATTCAGAAGTGTGTAGCCAAGTCTTTTAATTGTAATAGGGCAAAAGAAATTACCCAGACAACAGAGGGGAACAGAGGCTTTTAGGAAATGTACTAACACTGACTCTGAGAGCACAGAAGGAAAGACTTTGCTAGCTATGACAGCAAATATTAGAAAAAAGCTGCAAAATATAGAGGCAAGACCCCAGACTCCACTCTCACGACTGGTTGAGGAAGCCTTTAAGGCCTTTAACAACAAGAACCTTGAAGCAGAGGATAAAATGAAGAAAAAGCCCTGATTATTGGCAATAGCACTTCAGTGCCCACCTCGAGGTAACCCTACAGGATCCAGAAGACCAAGACCTCCACAAAAATTTCCTCATCGGCCAGTGAGTATCAAGCCGGACCAATGTGGGTATTGTAAAAAAAGAGAGGCTATTGGAAGCTGGAGTGTCCTAAAACAGGGTGCCCTGTTGACTTCCTCCAGGGGCCAGTCCAGGCAGGCCCACAGCACCTGATGTCCTTCTCGGAGCAAGAGGAAGAGCAGCCCTACTGATGAGGCCCAGAGGTCCACTCAGCTCCCCTCTAGAAGACCATCACTATTTCCACGGCAGAGCCTTGGGTTACTCTTGACGTGTGAGGAAAGGAGACTAAATTTCTGCCAGACACGAAAGCTGCCTTCTCTGTTTTAACCCAAAATCCAGGCCCATTCTCCATTCACGACTGTATAGTCATTGGGGTTGACGGAAAGCCTAAGGTAAAGAACTTCACTTTTCTCCTTTCCTGTGAAGTGGGCCAGAAAATGTAAAGAAAAAAACAGTATGAGATTGAGAAACAAAAGAAGGGGAGGCCAAGATATTTGGTGGGCAGTGTGGAAAGCACTCCCTTCTATTACTTAGTTTCTACCCTTTTTGGGCCCTCCTTGTAGATACCCCAGAGTTAAACTTAAAATTGTGCCAAACTTTGAACCCTGCCACCCTTTTATGCAACTGTCAGCCAGACTGGTGTTATTGAGACAAGAGCTTTACAACCAGGAACATCAGCCCAAAAAGCTGAGCTAACTGCCCTGGTGTGTGCCCTAAGGGAAAAGAAGGGGATTTTCTTATAATGAGACAGGATGGATGAAGAATGATGAGGGAGTATGATATGTGCCTGAGTATTTATTACAGAAAATAGTAAAAGCCTTTCATGATGCCACACACTATGGCAGGGACACCCTCCTAAGACTATTGTCTACAAGTGCCTGAGGGTGAGCCTAGAAATGAAAAGGAAAAGGCCTCTGGCTGTACCAGTTGCCAATGGGCAGGGAATAAAAGACGTTCATAGGGAAAGACAGATCTTATGTGTGCAGACAAGGTGTTTGCTAAACTTTTGGTAAAGTTCATATCTGCCAAATTACAATCATTTTAGGCCAAGCTCTTGGTCATGCAAGGCTACCAACTAGTTCCCCAAAAAAGAGGTCCCAGTGGTGCACACTAACTTAGATCAGGTAGCTACATCTACTTGGTTAGGCAAGAACAACGCCCCAGTCCAGCATGAAGAAGTTACAGAAGCAGAGACCTCCATCCACATTCCCATAAAGATTTATGGGTTTGAAGTCTCTCAGGGGGGAGTAAGACAGGGAACAGAGAGCACTCCCAAATCTGCAAAGTAACAAGAAATAGGCCAGGGTGCAGAAACAAAGCCATTCCCCGGAACAATGGGGCAGGGATCAGAAAACAGCCCCCAAACTTCTTTGAAGTTGTCTTTCAGAAGCAGCCGGAGAAAACCAGGCCCAGGGGCATGTGCAGAACATCCACCTGTGACCGCTGTGTGACCTTCCACCGGGGGCAGTGAGGGGCTGCAGCAGCAGCTGGGAGACTGCGCAGGCACCACACCCGATGATAAGTCCTGCTACGAATCCCAGAGGCCTCTGAGACAGGAGCCATCTTGGGAAGCTGCTGTGCGTGCACCGTTGTTAACATATCCTGCCTATGCCTGTGAATAAACGTGAATCTTCCCTCCCACCCCAAGAACTTTTAAAAACCCAGGCCCGTCTTTTGTTCTGGGAGACAGGGGTATGTGTTGCTCTAGGCCCTCCTCGTCTTGCTTTCAATAAAGCTTTGCTCGTGTGGAAAACTAAAAAAAAAAAAAAAGAAGCAGAACATAACATAAGCTCAGGCAGAGAGGTGTGGAACAGCATGCTGTATGCAAAGGCATAGCCCTACACTACAGCCTTACATCCAGAGTTTAGAAGACTCCACAATTTTCACTGAGAATTCTCTGAGTTTGTCTAACAATTTTACATTAGACAAACTCACCCTTCCACTCCCCCGAAGCTTTCCCTAGGCAATAAGCAAAGCTTAGCTTGGATTCCACATATTCTCCGGCTCTTCTTAATCCTAGATACTTAAAGATTAAAAAAAAGGTTGAAAATTAAGTTAGTTTATTCCCCTCTAATCCATGGAAACCCTGGTGGTGTAGTGGTTAAGTGCTACGGCTGCTAACCAAAGGGTCGGCAGTTCATATCCACCAGGCGCTCCTTGGAAACTCTATGGGGCAGTTCCACTCTGTCCTGTAGGGTTGCTATGAGTCAGAATTGACTCGATGGCACTGGGTTTGTTTTTTTTTTTAATCCATAATCCATAGGGTCACTATGAGTTAGAATCGACTCAACAGCAATGGGTTTGGTTTTTGGTTTAACCCACAATCCAGGTGACAGCCCCATCTGTCCCTGGCTTAACGATATGTTTGCAGAGTATGACTACACTAGAGGCTTCTGAGAAAAAAAAGGATGTGCTGATGAGACATCAAGAGAGGACACCCTTATCAAAGGAGAAAAGAATGCATTTAAATTTCATCAGGACCAGACCCTGATGGGATTCATGTCAAAGTCAGAAATTGCATTTGGGAAACTTCTTTTGAAATACCTGAATCCTTGGAGAAGGCCCTGATATAGTAAAGTGTACTGCTCCCAGTTTCCACCATTCATCTGTCAGTTTGTCATACTGCGGTGGCTTGTGTGCTGCAGTGATACTGGAAGCTATGCCAGAGGTATTTCAAATTACCAGCAGGGTAACCCAAGATGGGCAGGTTGCAGCAGAGCGTCTAGGCTAAGACAGGCTGGAAATAAGGACCTGGTGACCTATTTCTGAAAAAAATTGGCCAGTGAAAACCTTATGAAGAGCAGCTGAACATTTATATAGCACTGAAAGTTGATCTCCTCAGGTTGGAAGACACTTAAAATACAATTGGGGAAGAGCAGTCTCTTCAAAGTAGAGTCACCTTTAATGATGTGGATGGAGTAAAGCTTTCAGGACTGTTATGGATTGAATTGTATCCCCCAAAAGCGTGTGTTAAAAATCCTAAAAAGATTATGCCTGTGACCGAGGGGTCTAACTAACTACCACAGAAGAAAATTCAATCAGCTTAGACTGAAGGGGACAGAAAAGGAATGAAAGGAAGAACACTGTCTGCCTCTTGGAATTCTACATGCAGGAAACAGGTTAAAGGAGCTACATCTGATGTCCTCCAAAAAAAGAAAAGGATCATCCCTGAAGCAGCACAGAGATCAGCAGAATTGTTGGAAGGAACAGAGAAGCAGGGTCTTCTTGATTTTAAAGGCTGGGACCATGTTCTCAAAGGGTGGGATCATGGCCTCCAAAGTTTCAAAGAATTGGATCTTTGCCAAATCTTTTCTGGAATGTGGGGCTGTTGTTAAGGTGCCGGGGGATGGAGCAGTCACTAAAAGCTGAGCGGGCGTGGCTGTGATGCCCAAAGGGCAGAAGAACGGGGGTCTGCTTGGGCCAAGGGGGTAGAGTCACCAGTCAGATGGACTAGGAGAAGGTGGCTGCCCAATGCTGAGGGAGCAGAGTTGTTGTTCCATTGGGCCAAGAAGGCAGAGCTGAAACCCAGGGTCGAGAGGGCTGCACCCAGAATTCAGAGGGCATGGCCAACACACAGAGGCTGGAGGGTGGGGCCGTTGCCCGGATGGTCTCAGAGAACAGAGGAGTATTTTCAAACCGTGAGAGCTAAATTGTTCTGGTGGGTTTTTGGCTTGCTTGGTGCCCTTTATCCCTTCCTTTTCTTTAATTTACCCCATTTGTAATGGAAATGTCTATCTTGTGCCTATTCCACCACTGTACTTTGGAAACAGACAACTCGGAGTCTAGATTTCACAAGTTCACGTACGAAGAATTTTACCCCAGGATGGAATAAGCCTAAAGTCTCACTCATATTTGATTTACATGATTCAGAAGATGAGATTTTGAACTTGGAGTTGATTTAAGACTTCTGGGATGATGTGATGGGCTGAATTTATTCTGCAAGTGGCAAGGACATAAATTTTGGGGGGCCAAAGATTGGAATTTTATGGACCGAACTGTATTCCCCCAAAATATGTCTTGTAAATCTTTACATTTATACCTGTGGTTGTCTTTGTTATGTTAACAAGGCAAGATCATCGTAGTGTGTGTCTTCAGCCAACCTCTTTTGAGATATAAGAGAGATTAGACAAGCAAGCCAGGAAGCAGAGCTGGGAGAAGAGAGATGCCAAGCCACATGAAGATCAGCCAAGAGCAGAGTTTCAGAGCTCAAAGGAACAAGGAACTTCCTCCAGAGCCAAGAGAGAAAACCTTCCTCTAGAGCCAGCACCCTGAATTTGAACTTCTAGCTTCCTAAACTGTAAGAAAATAAACTTCTGTTTTTAAAGCCACCCATGTGTGGTATTTCTGCTATAGCAGCACTAGATAAGCAAGATAGGGACTTTCATTTGCTGATGTGGCACAACTCAAAATGAAAAAACAGCTGCAAACATCCATTAATAATCTGAATGTAGAATGTTCAAAGTATGAATCAAGGAAAATTAAGTTGTCGAAAATGAGACAGAACGATTGAAGATCAATATTCTAGGCATTAGTGAGCTGAAATGGACCGCTGTTGGCTATTTTGAATTGGAAAATCATATGGTCTACTATGCCGGGAGAGAAAAATTGAAAAGCAATAGTGTCACATTCAGAGTTAAAAAGAACATTCCAAGAGCTGTCCTGAAATACCATACTGTCAGTGATAGGATCATATCCATACACCTACAAGGAAGACAAGTTAGTACAACTATTATTCAAATTTGTGCACCAGGTGTTAATGCCAAAGATGAAGAAATTGAAGATTTTTTACCAACTTCTGCAGTCTGAAACTGATCAAACATGCAATCAAAACGCATTGGTAATTACTGGCAATTGGGATGCAAAAGTTGGAAACAAAGAAGGATCTGTAATTGGAAAATATGGCCTTGGTGATAGAAATGATGTGGGACATTGCATGACAGAATTTTGCAAGGCTTAGTCATTGGAAGTAACATTTTTTCAACAATATATATGGCAACTATACACATGCAGTTCAATGGGTAGAATACACAGGAATGAAATCAACTACATCTGTGGAAAGAGATGATGGAGAATTCAGTAGTATCAGTTAGAACAGGGCCAGGGGCTGACTGCAGAACAGACCATCAATTGCTCATATGCAAGTTCAAATAAAAGCTGAAAAAAATTAAAACAAAGTCCACGAGACCCAAAGTAAAACCTTAAGTATATCACTTCTGAATTTAGAGACCATCTCAAAAATAGATTTGATGCATTGAACAGTAATGACCAAAGACCATACAAGTCATGGAATGACATCAAGGGCATCACACATGAAGAAAGCAAGAGCTCATTTAAAAGACAGGAAAAAAAGAAAAGACCAAAATGGATGTCAGAAGAGACTCTGAAACTTGTTCTTGAATATAGAGTAGTTAAAGTGAATGGAAGACATCATAAAGTAAAAGAGCTGAACTGAAGATTTCAAAGGGCAGCTTGAGAAGACAAAGCAAAGTTTTCTAAGGAAATGTGAAAAGACTTGGAGTGAGAAAACCAAAAGCGAAGAACACGCTCAGTGTTTTTCAGGCTGAAAGAACTGAAGAAAAAATTCAAGCCTCGAGTAGCAATATTGAAAGGTTCTATGGACAAAATATTGAGCAATACAAGAAACACCTAAAGAAGATGGAAGGAATACACAGAGTCACTGTACCAAAAAGAATTGGTCAATGTTTAACCATTTCAGCAGGTAGTATATGATCAAGAACCAATGATGCTGAAGTAAGAAATCCAAGCTGCACTGAAGGCATTGCCGAAAAACAAGGCTCCAGGAATTAACAGAAACCAATTGAGATGTTTCAATGAATGAGTGCAATTCTGGAAGCGCTCACTAATCTATGCCAAGAAATTTGGAAGACAGCTACCTGGCCAACCAACCGGAAGAAATACATGTACATGCCCATTCCAAAGAAAAGGGATCCAATGGAATGTAGAAATTATCGAACAATATCATTAATATCACATGCAAGTAAAATTATGCTGAAGATAATTCAAAAACAACTGCAGCAGTGCCTTCAACAGGGAACTTCCAGAAATTAAAGCCAGATTCAGAGGAGGACAGGGAATGAGGAATATCATTAGTAATGTCAGACGGATCTTGGCTGAAAGTAGAGAATATAAGAAAGATGTTGACCTGTGCTTTATTGTCTATGCAAAGCCATTCAACTGTGTAGATTATAACAAATTATGGATAACATTGCAAAGAACGGAAATTCCCAGACACTTCATTGTGCTCATGTGGAACCTGTACATTGACCAAAAAGCCGTGATTCAGTCTGAACAAGGGGATACAATCAGCAAAGATGCCCATCAGGGTTGTATCCTTTCACCATACTTATTCAATCTGTATGCTGAGCGAATAATCAGAGAAGCTGGACTACAGGAAGAAGAAGGAGGTGTCAAGATTGGAAGACTCATTAACAGCCTGCAATACGCAGATGACAGAACTGTGCTACTGAGAGTCAAGAGAAATTGAAGCATTTATTGATGAAAATCAAAGACTACAGACTTCAGTTGGGATTACACTTCAACATAAAGAAAACAAAAATCCTAAATTGACCAAGAAGCAATATCATGATAAACAGAGAAAAGACTGAAGTTGTCAAGGATTTCATTTTATTTGGATCCACTATCGATGCCCATAAAAGCGCAGTGGTCAAGAAACCAAATGACGTATTGCATTGGGGAAATCTGCTGCAACAGACGTCTTTAAAGTGTTCAAAGGCAGAGAAGTCACTTTGAGGACTAAGGTATGCGTGACCCAGGCCATGGTATTTTCATTCGCCTCATATGCCTGTGAAAGCTAGACAGTGAATAAGGAAGAATTGATGCCTTTGAATTATAGCATTGGCAAAGAATACTGAATCTACCAGACTGCCAGAAGAATGAACAAATGTGCCTTGGACGAAGCACAGCCAGAACACTCCTTAAAAGGGAGGATGGTGAGAATTCATCTTGCATAAACTGGACATGTTACCAGGAGGAACCAGTCCCTGGAGAAGAACATCATGCTTGATAAAGTATAAAGTTGATGAAGAAAAGGAAGACCCTGAATGAAATGGATTGACATAGTGGCTACAACAATGGGCTTAAACATAGCAATAATTGTGAGAATGGCGAAGGACCGAGTAGTGTTTCCTTCTGTCGTACATAGGGTGGCTATGAGGCGGAACCAACTGGACAGCACCGAACGACACAAAGGAGCACTTTTGATTTCCTCACCCTCCACAGGAAACAGGAGAAATGCATAGTCTTCTACACCCTGAGTGAAGACTATACCTTTGCATACACCGTGCTCTTCCACACCTCTCTTCTTCCTTCATCTATTTTTGTAAACTCGTGCTGAAGAGTAACTTCCGATCCTGACTTCCTCAAACCTCAGACAAGCTGCTGCCTCTTAACTCCGAGGTGAATTCTCTCTGATGAAAGGACATCTTCGGTTACAGTTCCCGACCTGACCCTCATGCTTCTGAGGCTCCTGCTGTTGATCTATGGTGAGTAGGACACCTCGAAGCAGAGTATGGGATCCCATCACACTGGGGCTCCACTTCCTGAAGAGCTGTGGGAACTTCCCAGGGCTAACCTTCTGCCTGGGGATGCTCAGGGGTGCTCAGGGCTCTACTTCCAACTAGGGGCTCCAAGTCAGGCAGGAAGGTGCGGTGAAGCCACATTTTTGAAGAAAGCTATCATTTCAGTTTTTATCACATAGAAAGTGTTCACTGTCTCTGTCTTCCCTTCCACCACTAATTCTGTCCTTGTGCCTGTTTCAACAGCCACAAATACAATTCATGGGAAAAACTGGCTGCTCAGTTCCTTGCCCTTCTTACTATCAGCGATATTTCCCTTTACTCCTCCTTTCACCACACCCTATTGTCAATACTCGCTCTCTCTAGCACTCCATATTTACCATGTCTTCAGCTCCCCTGGGTCACTTTTTCATTGCCAATACTTCCTCTCCATGTTCTCACATCTCACAGTGCTCAGCCGAGATTCCATCACCACAATGCTCCTTTGGATACACCCGAATCTCTCTTCCTCTACAGCACTTGCCCAATTAACACACTTTTCTGAGCACTTCCCACTTGTGCCTAAGCAGCTGAATGTGATTTTAGACAAAAGGCATAATCCTGCTGACTTATCGCACTTTAAATGTAGGACCCCAAATTTCAAATGGGACATCATTAGTGCTGCAAGCCTGCTATATTTTCATAGCCCATGGTCTCCCACTCTTGATGACCACTCTTCCATCCCTTCTCTTTCTCCTCAAACCCTCCTCTTACCCTCAATTTATGACCTTGCTTCATATGTCACTGGGAAAATAGAAGCAATCAGAAGAAATTTTCCTCATCTTCCTAGTGCTGTATCTACCAACCCAGCCATCTCTGTACTCACAGACTCTGCCTTCCCTCCTTTTACCGTGACTATATCGTCCCTCCTCCTATCTAGGAAACCCTGGTGGCATAGTGGTTCAGTGCTATGGCTGCTAACCATAGAGGTTGGCAGTTCAAATCTGCCAGGCGCTCCTTGGAAACTCTATGGGTGCAGTTCTACTCTGTCCTATAGGGTCGCTATGAGTCAGAATCGACTCGACGGCAGTGGGTTTGGTTTTTGGTTCCTCCTATCTAAGACAGGATTCTCTGCTGTGCACTGAGTCCGAGGTTCTCTTGATTTCTTAAAAACATGATCCATCATTAAAATGTTTCTCCATTCTAGATTATTCCTAGGAATATACAAACATGCTACAATGTCTTTTATCTGAAAAAATAGAAATATGATCTAATGGTCTCTTGCATCTACTGCATCATTTCTCTGTCTCTCTTTACAAAGTTTCCAGTGAGTTGTTGACTTCATCTCTTCCCATCCTTTCTATGTAAAGTTCATATTAAATTTACCTTACCAGAAAATTCTCTTTTTAATCTACTTCTTGTGAATTTTGACAAATGTCCAGAGACATGTAACCACCACGATCACCAAAATACAGAACATTTCCATCACTTCAAATAATCCCCCCATATCCTCATTGAGATTTCTCTGCATCCCTAACCCCTTGCAACTGTTAAACTGTGTTAGGTCCCTATAGGTTTTTTTTTTTCCCCATCCTTCCTTGAACCCAGTCCATCAGTATTTCTTCCACGCCACACCAATGAAACTGCTCTTGTTAACATTATCAACCACTTCCATGTCACCCCATGCAGTGATCAGTTTTCATTTCTCATTTTATTAAGCCTCTCAGGGCATTTGACATAGTTGAGCACTCCCTCTTCCTGAAACACATTTTCATCTGGCTTCCGGAGTACCATACTCTGCTGGTTTTCTTTTTAACTCAATATTTGCTGGTTCTCAGTCATCATTACTGAATTCTCCTTATACTCATCTCAAAATGTTGGACCTCTCCAAGACTGGTACCTAGACTTCTCTTCTCTCTCCATATACACTTCCCCAAGTAATATCATCTGGTCACTTTAAGTGCCACATTAAGCTTAAACTTATATTTATTTCTCCAGCCTTGACCTCTCCTTTGAACACCACTCATATATTCAACTGTCATTCAGGTATCTAAGAAGTATCTTTTTTTTTAAATTGTGCTTTAAGTGAGAGTTTACAGTTCAAGTTAATTTCTCATACAAAAATTTATACACACATTGTTATGTGACCCTAGTTGCTCTCCCTTTAAGGTGACTACACATTCCTCCTTCCCACCCTGCATTTCCCACGTCTGTTCAACCAGCTCCTATCCCTTTCTGCCTTCTCATCTCGCCTCCAGACAGGAGCTGCCCGTTTAGTCTCATATATCTACTTGAGCTAAGAAGCACGCTCTTCGCAAGTATCATTTTATGTCCCACAGTCCGGTTTAATCTTTGTCTGAGGAATTGGCTTCCAGAATGTTTTTAGTTTGGGGCTAACAAAGTCTGGGGGCCATGTCTTCTGGGGTCCCTCCGGTCTCAGTCAGACCATTTTTAAGTCTGTTTTTTTTTTTTTTTTTTTTACTGGAATTTGAGTTCTGCACTCCCCTTTTCTCCTGCTCCATCAGGAACTCTGTTGTGTTCCTTGTCAGGGCGGTTACTGGTGGTAGCCAGGGACCATCTAATTCTTCTGGTCTCAGGCTGATGGGGTCTCTGGTTTATGTGGCCCTTTCTGTTTCTTGGGTTAACATTTTCCTTGTGTCTTTGGTGTTCTTCATTCTCCTTGCTCCAGGTGGGTTGGGACAAGTTGATGCATCCTAGATGGCTGCTTGCTAGCTTTTAAGACCCCAGACACCACGCACCACAGTGGGATGCAGAACATTTTCTTAATATACTTTGTTATGCCCGTTGACCTAGATGTTCCCTGAAACTATGGTTCCCAGACCCCTGCACCTGCTACTTTGTCCCTCAAAGTATTTGGTTGTATTCAGAAAACTTCTTAGCTTTTGGTTTAGTTCAGTTGTGCTGACTTCCCCTGTATTGTGTGTTGTCCTTCCCTTCATCTAGAATAATTCTTTTTTACTGTTTAGTTAGTGAATACCCCTCCCTCTCCCTCCCCAGCCTTGTAACCATAGAAGAATGTTTTCTTCTGTGTTTAAACCTTTTCTTGAGTCCTCATAATAGTGGTCTCATACAATATTTGTCCCTTTGCGACTGAACTAATTTCACTCAGCATAATGCCTTCCGGATTCAGGCACGTTATGAGATGTTTCCTGGATTCATCATTGTTCTTTATCATTGTGTAGTATTCCATTGTGTGAATATACAATAATTTGTTTATCCATTCATCTGTTGATGGGCACTATCATGGATTGAATTATGTCCCCTCCCCAAAATGTGTGTATTAACTTGATTAGGCCATGATTCCCAGTATTCTGTGGTTGTCTCCATTTTGTGATTGTAATTTTATGTTAAAGAGGATTAGGGTAGAATTGTAACGCCCTTACCAGGTCACACCCCTGATACAATGTAAAGGGAGTTTCCCGGGGTGAGGCCTGCACCACCTTTTATCTCTCAAGAGTTAAAAAGAAACGGAAGCTAGCAGAGTGAGGGGACCTCATATCACCTAGAAAGAAGCACAGGGAGGACAGCATGCCCTTTGGACCAGGGGTCCCTGTGCAGAGAAGCTCCTAGTCCAGGGAAGACTGATAAGAAGGCTGACACAGAGAGAAAGCCTTCCCCTGGAGCTGACACCATGAATTAGGAGTTTTAGCCTATTTTGCCTTGAAGAAATAAATTTTCTTGTTACAACCATCCACTTGTGGTATTTCTGTTACAGCAGCATTAGGTGACTAAGACAGGAACCTTGTTTGTTTCCATCTATTTACTTTCGTGAACAGTGCTGCAGTGATCACCGGTATTCATATGTCTATTTGTGTGATGGCTCTTATTTCTCTACTATCTATTCCAAGGCTTGGGATTGCTAGATCATATGGTACTTCCATTTCTAGCTTTTTAAGGAGGTGCCAAATTGATTTCAAAGTGGTTGTACCATTGTACATGCCCACCAGCAGTGTATAAGTGCTCCAGTCTCTAAGAAGCATCTTAAACTCAACATATCCAAATAGATCTCTTGACCCTACACCTTTGCCACCACCACCCCACAACTTCTCTATTTCAGTTGCTTGGCCAAAACCTTAGGAGTGATATGTAACTCTTCTCTTTCTTTTACTTTAGGTCTGACCCATAAGCAATCCTTAATGATTTTACCTTCCAAATTTATACTGAATCTGACCATTCAACAGCACCAGTGCTGCCTAATCTGAACCATCCTTCTCCCTCTTTTAGACTAAACTCTCCTACTAATGTTCTCCCTGCTTCTCTTGCACTTCTATAATCTGTTCTCACAGGATAAGAGTGATCCTACACAAATTTAAAAAATTAATTCAGAACTGTCCATGGTTTCCCATCACATCTAGAACAAAATCCAATTGTTACTAAGTCCACAAAGCCTCCCATGACTGGCCCCAGCCTACTTCTCACACATCAGTATCTACCACCGTCCCCTTCCCAGTCAGTCCCAGGGACACTTCCTCTTATTTCTCCTTGAATAAGCCCATTCCCTTCTCAAGGCCTTTGGATTTGCTGCTAACTCTGCCAGAGATACTCACTCCCTGGTTTCATTCAGGTTTCTACTCAACTGACATCTATCTAAAAAGTTATGACCGTTCTCAGGTATTCTGTAACTTATTTCTCTGCTTTCTTGTAGCACTGACCACTCTCTGAAATCACATTATATATTTATTTGCTGATTGGCTCTCTCCTCATTATAATGTAAATCCCCTGGTGGCAGAATGTCATTCATATTCACTCCTGTAAACCCAGTGCCCCACACAATGCCTGGCATATAGTAAACACTCAAATATGTTTGTTGAAATCAGACAAAGACCTAATCTCTAAAATCTACAAGAAGATCCAACACCTCTACAACAAAAAGACAAATAATCCAATTAAAAAACAGGCAAAGGAAATGAACAGACACTTCACCAAAGACATTCAAGTGGCCAACAGACACATGAGGAAATGCTCGAGATTACTAGCCATTAGAGAAATGCAAATCAAAGCCACAAAGAGATACCATCTCACCCCAGCAACACTGGCACGAATCAAAAAAAAAAAAAAAAAGAAGTAATAAATATTGGAGAGGCTGTAGGGAGATTAGAACTCTTATGCACTGCTGGTGGGAATACAAAATGATATGACCATTTTGGAAAATGATATGGCACTTACTTAGAAAGCTAGAAACAGAAATACCATATGATCCAGCAATCCTACTCCTAGGAATATATCCTGGAGAAATGCGAGTTGTCACACAAATAGACATATGCATACCCATGTTTATTGCAGCATTGTTCACAATAGCAAAAAGATGCCCATCAACAGATGAACGGATAAACAAACTATGGTACATACACACAATGGAGTACTATGCAAGATAAAGAACAAGGATGAATCTTCAAAGCATCTCACAACACGGATGAATCTGGAGGGTACTATGCTGAGTGAAATAAGTCAATCACAAAAAGACAAATATTGTATGAGACCACTACTGTAAAAACTCTTGAAAAGGTTTACACACAAAAAGAGACAATCTTTGATGGTTATGAGGGAGGGGAAGCATGGGGACGGGAAAACACTAAATAGACAATAGGTAAGTGGTAACTTTGGTGAAGGGTGAGACAGTACACAATACTTTGGAAGCCAGCACGACTTATACAAGGCAAGGTCATGGAAACTCCATAGACACATCCAAACTCCCTGAGGGAACAAATTGCTGGGCTGAGGGCTGTGGGGACCATGGTCTGGGAGAACATCTAGCTCAATTGGCATAGCATCATTTATAAAGAAGATTCTTTACATTCTACTTTGATGAGTAGTGTCTGAGGTCTTAAAAGCCTGTAAGTGGCCATCTAAGATACTCCACTAGTCTCACACTTTTGAGAGCAAGGAAGAATAAAGAAAACTAAACATACAAGGTAAAGATTAGTCCAAAGGACTAATGGACCACATCTACCACGGCCTCCACCAGACCGAGTCCAGTACAGCTAGCTAGATGGTGCCCGGTTACCACCACTGACTGCCCTGACAGAGATCATAATAGAGGGTCCCTGGACACAGCTGGAGAAAAATGTAGAACAAAATCCTAACTCACAAATAGACAGTCCTACTGGCCTGTCAGAGACTGGAGAAACCCCAAGAGTATGGCCCCTGGACACCCTTTTAGCTCAGTAGTGAAGTCACTCCTGAGGGTCATTCTTCATCCAAAGACTGGATAGGCCCATAAAACAAAACAAGACTAAAGGGATACAACAGCCCAGGGGCAAAGACTAGAAGGCAGGGGACAGGAAAGCTGGTAATAGGGAACCCAAGGTTGAGAAGGGAGGGTGTTGACATGTCATGGGGTGTTAACCAATGTCATACAACAGTATGTGTGCTAACTGTTTAATGAGAAACTAGTTTGTTCTGTAAACCTTCATCTAAAGTAAAATTAAAAAAAAAATTGCTGAATGCATGAATAAGCAAAATGTGATTTTTATCATACCTATCATTGTTCCCTCCTCTCTACCTGAGGAACTAATTATTCACATAAATATTTAATTTAAAACATTAGGCATCTCAAACTAAACATGAACTAAAAGAGATAATAATAATACTAAAAAACAATATTAACTGGGTGCCAACACATTTTCAGGCATTATTCTAAGCACTTTATAGGTACTAGCTTTTTTAATCCTTGCAAAAACTCTAGGGATAGGTACTCTTATTATTTCCATTTTACAGAGAAGGAAACTAAAGCACAAAGAGATAAAGCATTTTTCCCAAGGTCACACAGCTTGTAGACAAAGAGCCAGCATTTAAGTCTATCCCATCTGGCTACAGAGCTCACATTTTCCTCAGAATGCTCTCTTCTTGACCATTATGCCAAAATATCTTGGTCCAATCTTGGAGAATGTCTTTGGAGAAATCTGAATTCCTTCTCTTGTCTCTAAGCTTACTCTGATCTGAACTTGGTAAATAAAGGGGCACCACGACCTTGAGGATGATCCCCTCCACTCTCCTTGTCTGACTCTGTTGTTACTATGAGCAGAGAGTCTTGAGCTGGATCAGGAACACTTTTGAACTGAAGGGCTAGAAGTGAGGGGCGTGAAGAAGGGAGCTGCCAAGTAGTTAAAAGCAAAGGCACCATTTCCTAATTACAGATGAGAAAAGTGATCATAAATTACTTTATGATGGTGCAAAAAAAGCCATGTGTTTTTTGTAGGAAGGTGTTTTATAAGTGATGTGGAATGCGGGGAAAGGAAAAGAGGGAAGAAAGGGAGGCAGGAAAGGGGAGGAGAATATGAAAGGAGAGAGGGCAGAAGAGAAAGAGGGAGGAAAGAGAAGGTTAAGGAGGAAGAAAGGCAGAGATGGGGGAGGGTAAGAGGGAAGGAGGGTGGATTGTAGAGTTAAACTTTGCTGCTCTCTACTGATCTCTGCTGCCTTCTCTCCCAGCTCCACTCTGTGAACCAACCGGTGAGTTGCAACTTCCCTTTCTTCTTCGCGGTCTGTGGGTGCCTTGTCACTGGAGGAGGCCGGTGAATGGCTGTCTGAGCAGCCCCTGCTCGTCCAAGACACACCCTGCTGACACTGCTGAGGTGTATAAACACATCAGTGGCTCCCTTGGGCCTGGGCTGCGCTGTTTACGCCAGTCTCTGCACCTGACGTGTGCCTGCTCAACGCATGTACAGGTCTTGCTCTGACCTCAAGAACACCATCTTATTTCTGGGAAGCGCAGTGTGGGGAGGAAGATAGTATTTTGGCAAGGAAGGCAGAGGGTGCCGAAGACTGAAGCTAGAGAATCTCTGTCCTCCAGCCTCGGAGGCACTAAGGTCCCTGCGTACTTCCCAGCTGGGTGCTCCACCAGAGGTGATGGAGGAAATGCTGGACATCCTTGGAGACGAACCTTACAGTCAATCCTTGGTCCACACAATAAATGGAGTAGTAGCACTGCCTCCTTCCATCTCTAGCCCTGCCCTGCAGCACCAAGTGCTACAGTTTCTCTCAGACCCCGGTTTATGTAAACTAATTTAGCTTTGGTACTGATTTAAAGTCCTCCCTTACCCAGATGAGGAGAGGAGGACAAGATCCCCTCACAGGGGATCTTTCACTAAGGCATGTTTACACCTAATGAATGTGAGAATTACTCTTTTGTGCCTAAAATGGAAACCCTGGTGGTGTAATGGTTAAGTGCTATGGTTGCTAACCAAAAGTTAACAGTTTGAATGTACCAGGCGTTGCTTGGAAACTCAATGGGGCAGTTCTACTGTGTCCTATAGAGTCACTGTGAGTTGGCATCGACTCACCAGCAATGGGTTTTGGGTTTTTTTTTGTGCGTGAAATACCACAGTGTTAAAAGAGGTTGTTCTGCAGCCTCAAGAACTCAGGAATGCAGGCTCTAATGGATTACGAATTCCTGTCAAAAGAGAGTTTCAGAAGCAACCCAGTCTTCTGAGTTCCTCACGTGATATTTGCTCAAGTCTAACTCATGCCTTGTGTTCTTCTGGCCCTGCTGTTATGCCATAAAACCACATACCTAACTAATCCTCGCTTAAAGCAGGAATCAAAGGCTGCATTGAGAATGAGGATGAAGAAACCAAGTTTCCGTCATCAAGTATTTGCCAGGTAGTCTCCGTAGCTTGTGACGATCTGAAGCAAGCTCTGAGCTGCGAGACCGCGCCCAGGACCTTGCAGCCAGCCCCACCTCTTTCTCACCTCCTCTTCCCCTAAACCCCATTCAGAGCCAAAACCCAAACCCGCTGCCATCGAGTCAATTTTGACTCATAGCAACCATATGACACAGAACAGAGCTGCCCCGTAGGGTTTCCAAGGAGCTGCTGGTGGATTTGAACTGCTGACCTTTTGGTTAGCACCCAAGCCCCATTCAGAGGAGGAAGTTAAAAACAACAAAAAAAAAAAGCAAAACAAAACAAAAATGCTGTGGAGTTGACTCCAACTCATGGCAACCTTTTGTGTGTCAGAGTAGAATTGGTCCACAGAGTTTTCAAGGCTTTGATCTTTCAGAAGTAGATTGCCAGGCCTTTCTTCCAAGATGCCTCTGGGTGGATTTGAACTGCCAACTTTTCAGTTAGTAGCCAAGCACTTAACCATTTCCACCACCCAGTGACAGAAGCTTCACAAAGAGAAAAGATCAATTCCAGGTAAAGGACGCTGCTGCACAGGGGCAGGATGTGTGTGTGTGTGTGTGTGTGTGTGGTGGGAGGTGTGAGCAGAGTGGACTCATGGCAAAGGGAAGCCCACAGGCCACTGTGAGAGGGTCATATGAGGGATAGACTGTGTGTCCAGCTGGCTGGTTCTTTGAGCCCTGTTTACCAGTGCTGAGAACCAAAAGTGCCCCTCACCAGGAACTCTGAACCCCTTCACCCTGGAATATGTGTTTCTTTTTTCTCTAGAGCTGCTTCTGATAGCTAGTCCCACCCGGCCTATAGAGGGGAGCTCGATGACTCTGATCTGTAAGATCTACCCAGCTCCACAGACAGCAGGTGTCCAGCTTCAGTTCTGCTTCTTCAGTGATGTCTGGAACCAGAGATTGCCCTGCAACACCTCCCCAAAGCTTCAGATTCCCAAAATGTGGCGTGAAAACTCAGGGTCTTACTGGTGTGAGGCAAAGCCAGAGAAAACTCGAGTTATACGGAGCCAGAGGTTCTGGATAGACGTGCAGAGTGAGTGCCAGTGGGGCATGTCGACCAGGGTGGGCCAAAAGGGGCAGTGGCATGAGGCTGGTCATCCTTCTCTGCTGTGTTCTGCTCCCGAGGGAATAGGAGCTAGTCTAGAGATGGACCTGAACCTCTCTATCAGATCTGTCTAGTTTCCTAGTGCTGCTATAACACAAATACCATAAATGGGTGGCTTTAGCAAACAGAAATTTTTTTCCTCACAGTTCAGGAGGCTAGAAGTCCAAATTCAGGATGTGATTCTTGGGTGGAGATCCTTGTCTCTTCCAGGCTCCTCAGTCCCTTGGCGATTTACATGTGGCGTCTATCTTCTCTCCTTCACACTTGCGTGTCTGTGTGTCTAGGCTGTTCCTTCTATCACTCCGAGATGATTTGGTTTAGGACACACCCTACACTGACATGGCTTCATTATCATAAAGAAGAACCCTATTTACAAACGGGATTTCACCCACAGGCGTAGGGGTCAGGACTCCAACACGTAGTTTTTAGAGGACACAATTCAAACCATAACAGAATCCTTAAGAGGTGTTCCCTTATCCTTGCTGTTCCCATTCAGGCAAACAGAAGAATATTTTGGAGACACTGTGTATCTTCACTGTGCTGGAAGGTGTAGGGGAAAATTATTGTTGCATGATACATGATCTCTGACTACAAGAAGTGTTTGTTCAACCAGCACCCTGAATACCTGAGATAAACTATGTGGTGTTGTATGGTCTAGGGTTGGCTATTAGTAGAGGCTGCAGAGAAGGAGAAATCTGACTGAGGTGGTAAGAGGTTTTATAGAAGAAGAATATGGAATAGGCTATTGGAAAAGGGCTTATGGAAGGAAGTTGGAGCTTGATTTTGAAAGATAAATAGAAAAGAGGGTGTTAGTGATTTTGAACCATGTTATTCCATTTCAGGATGGACACTTCCAACATCCTTTCCTATTCTCAGACAAAGGCATATCCACTGTGCCATAAAGCAAATGTCTACTACTTCCAAAAGGCTGGGTTTTCCTAACATGCTTAAAACTCAACACTGGTGAAACTGGACCGGAACAAAAAAATCATAGCTGTCTTCATGCACAGTTAGTGTACAGCAAGTCCTGTCCTAATGCTGCACGTTGTCGAATTGAATCTTCACAACTACGGAAGATAACTATCGTTATCATCTCCATTTTGCAGATAAGAAACTGAGTCTCAGAGAAGTTAAGTAATTTGATAGAGGACACACAGCAAGTAAGAGTTGGAACCAACATTCAAACACAGGCAGTTCGATTTGCAACCTGAACTTGTAACCCACCATACTACTGTATCTAGAAAATTGAGGGTTTGGAAACTCAGGGATGGTCCTCCCTGAACTGGTCCTCCCTGAACTGGTCCTCCCTGTCTGCTGTATTCTGTTCCCATGGGAATAGGAGCTGGTCTAGAGATGTACCTGAATCTCTCTCTATATCTGGGAGTCACATTGACCTACATCCTCCATGGTAATATTATGGTGTCTTTCTTACACTTAGTTAAGTGCTGTCGCGTCAGTTCTGACTCACAGGGACCCTATGTACAACAGAACCAAACACTGCCTGGTCCTGTGCCATCCTCACAATTGTTGTTATGCTTGAGCCCATTGTTGCAGCCACTGTGCCAATCCATCTTGTTGTGGGCCTTCCTCTTTTTCGCTGTCTACTAAGCATAATGTCTTTCTCCAGGGACTCGTCCCTCCTGATAACATGCCCAAAATACCTGAGATGAAGTCTCACCATCCTTGCTTCTAAGGCGCATTCTGGCTGTGCTTCTTCCAGGACAGATTTGTTCATTCTTCTTACAGTCCATGGTATATCCATGGTGTATTCAATATTCTTTGCGTTCTTACACTATCATCTGCAATTCCAAATCAGCAGAGACTCCCTTTTTTCCTTTAAAGTGTATATATCACTGACTTTACCTTGGGTTTTTGCTTTCATCGCTGTCATATCTGCTCCCTGCCCCTGAAATCCTCCCTACTCAGACTCCTCTTATGTCATCTTCTATTCACACAGGAGTCCGCGTCTCTGATGTGAGCTTGGAGACACAGCCCCCAGGGGGCCAGGTGATGGAGGGAAAAAAGCTGGTCCTTGTCTGCTCGGTCGCTAAGGGCACAGGAAACATCACCTTCCTCTGGTACAAAGGGGCCATGGGTTTCAAACTGGGCACAAAGACCCTGCGTTCCTTAACTGCAGACTTTGAGATCCTTACGGCGAGGGAGAGTGATGCTGAGCAATATTACTGTGCAGCTGACAATGGCTATGGCCCCAGCCTCAGTGGGCTGGTGAGCATCACTGTCAGAAGTAAGTTTCACTATTCGTCTCAACCAGCAGGTCTCAAGCTGGGCTCCATGTTCCCTAGGGACACCCTGAGGAAGTTCAAATGGGGCTGAGCCTCTGTGGCCAGTGATTATGAGTCTGTGCCAGCATAAGAGACCCCTCTGACACCTGACTATTTCTGTCAGTTCCAGTGTCTCATCCAGTCCTCACCCTCAGGGCTACTGGGGCCCAGGCTGTGGTGGGGGATGTGGTGGAGCTTCACTGTGAGGCCCAAAGAGGCTCTCCCCCAATCCTATACCGGTTCTATCACGAAGATATCATCTTGGGGAACAGCTCAGCCCCCTCTGGAGGAGGAGCATCCTTCAACCTGACTGCAGAGCATTCTGGGAACTACTTCTGTGAGGCCGACAATGGCCTGGGGACCCAGCACAGTGAAGCCGTGCTACTCAACATCACAGGTATAGCTCAGGCTACAGAACTGTGTTGGTCCATGTCTCTTTCCCAGCTTCCTGAGAAAGTTTTGTTGATGCTGCCACAGTGCTGCTGGTGGGGTGCTACCAAAGATGAAGCTTCTGCGGTTGGTGCTGTTCTAAGCGATGCATCTGGGGAGTGTGGAGGGCCAAAATGCTGGGCGCTTCTTCTTTCATCAACTTGATATGCTGCAAGCCCCCCTAAGAAGAGCAGATCCGGGCTGCAACCCACACCCAAGATCTCTGCTCTCCGTACCCCAAGCTCATGCACAGGTCTCCCCTTTCAGTGCCTACCAAGGACAGAAGGGAACTTCTTACTATAGGAGTCATCGAGGGGCTACTCGGCACCCTTGGTCCCACCTCTGTCGTCCTACTCTTTTGTTACTGGCTCAAGAAAAAAATAGGTTAGTATTTATAGAGATTGGGAATCTGTTACTGCAACATTTGTTTTCACTGGACTAGACTGGATCTGTGATGTGTATATTGTAAAATATGAATATATCCTGCTAACCACCCTGGCTACAGGTCTGCTCACAACCACCAATGAGTAGGAATGGCACCTATTAACTTAAAGTTTTCAAATAGTCCTCTATCTCCCATGTGTTATCAGTTAAGGTTCAACTGAAAACTTGTGCTTCTGTGATTTAATTTTTTATATAGAAATTAACTAAATAAGAGAAATGTCAGTGAGATGGGTTGACACAGTGGCTGCAACAATGGACGCAAACACAGCAACAATTGTGAGAATGGAGCACGGCCGGGCAGTGTTTCGTTCTGTTATGCATACGGTCACTATGAGCTGGAACCCAACTTGACAGCACCTAAAACAACAACAGAGAAGTTGGTTCCCTGGGTGGGGCAAATTGCTAAGTGCTGGACTACTAACTGAAAGGTTGGTGGTACAGACCCACCAGTGGTGCCTCAAAAGACAGATCTGCTTCTGAAAGGTCATAGCCGTTGAAAACCCTATGGAGTGCACTTTTACTCTGCACACATGGGGTCACCACGAGTTATAATTGACTCGATGGCAACTAACAGCAACGGAAGAGAAGTACAGTTAAGAGCTCCAGCTATACTGACCATACCCTTGTTCTAGTCAATGCATAAATTGTTACCTTTTCCTTCTCCCTGACTTACTCATCTACACATCTATACTTTCTACTCAGTGCTGGATCTTTCTCACTTTTCAGCTTAAATGCCATTTCCTCAAAGAGATTTCATTTGGCCACTGAGCCTACAACTGTTCCCTTTTATTATTCTTCACCAGAGTACCAAGTTTTTAGGTCCATGCTCTGTCACAACTGGTAATCCTGTCTTCATTTGTATGTTTAAATTTGTTCTCCTGTCCTCCATTGAGCAAGTTGGAAACTGGGCAAGAGAGGACAATGTGAGATCTGTATTTAAATTTCAAGCCTTTCTGGCATATTTGGGCTCCTCACTCCATCTATGGAAACCCTGGTGGCGTAGTGGTTCAGAGCTATGGCTGCTAACCAAAAGGTCAGCAGTTTGAGTCCACCAGGCGCTCCTTGGAAACCCTATGGGGCAGTTCCGATCTGTCCTTTAGGGTTGCTATGAGTTGGAATTGACTGGACAGCAATGGTTTTGTTCACTCCATTTATAATAGGACTGTGGCAATACCTACCTGCAAGTACTCTTGTCATGAAAAGATTAGATGGTGTGGTTGCAAAACCAGAAACAAAAATTACAATAGACTTGATGTTTTGGAGGCTTAGGTTCAAATTCTAGTTCTGGTACAAGTGAGCTTTGTGGCTTTGAGCCTATTGAACTATTTTGGACCCAAGTCTCTTCATCTGGGGATGAAATCTCTGCCTAACGATCACTAGGCTGTCCCCTGAGCTCACCCTGGGGTCTGGCCACGGATGGGTATCGGGCACAAGGGACGTTCCTTGCACAGGTGCTGTAGGAAAACACTGAGAGAGAGGGCTCCCTCCATTCACATGTGTACTTCTTTGTTTGACTTGCAGGAAAACGGTCAGCCAGGGATCCACTCAGGTGAGGCCTCTGCTTTCTCTGTGTGTGCCAATAATGCAGCAAAATAATTTTTAAAAATTTGAGCTGTCCTCTCTCATGAGCTTCTCACATCTTCATTATATCAAACACTGTCACTCCAGAGTCCTTCCACTGCTGCCTGAACCTTCAATTTCTCTTCCTCTTCTGTTCGATTTCATATATTAACTAATTCACTTAAATCCTTTCATCTTTCTTCTTAATTCATCTCTTTTACTTCATTAGTAAAAATAAGAAAGTTGTATGGCTTTGACTAGAGTTATCCATTCTTTCAATTAGTCCACCATGTCTGAAGGCCTGTAAATCATTCTGTTAAGTGATGACGGGCCTGAAAATATGAAAAGATCTTGAGAGTCTTAAAGTATTTTAAGGTAGGTAAGATATAGACCAGGAGGTTGGACCAGGCCCTGGAGAAGAACATCGTGCTTGGTAAAATAGAGGGTCAGTGAAAAAGAGGAAGACCCTCAATGAGATGTACTGACACAGTGGGTGTGACAATGGTCTTAAACACAGCAACAATTATGAGGATAGCATAGGACTGGACAACATTTTGTTCTGTTGTACGTAGGGTTGCTCTGAGTTGGAACCAACTTGATGGCACCTAACAACAACAGTAAAAACAACAACAAGGTATAGACCCATTTCTGTAATGCAAGACAGAGAGTAATAAACTTCCTGAAAAGTTGTTGAAGTTCTTTGGAAGTTTAAAGGAGGAAAAGATTTAAAATACTTCCATCTGGGGATACCAATATTTAGTCGACATATTTTTATAGTGTATTATTTATGCCAACGATAAACAGATTTTTTTCCCCAAATCAGAGTAACACTCTTTCAGTGGTGCATGTATACGTGGGACCACTTTCTTCTGGCCCATTCTCAAGCTGCTTGTTCCATCTAGCCACCTGTTTTCCATCTAGGGTGAATCCATATTCTTCATTCAATATTTACTGAATACCTATTATGTGACTGACACTATTCTGGGTGTGAGCGATCCCACAGGGAGACAGTCAGATAAGGAAGGACCTTACACTCATGAAAAATACACCCTACTGCGTGCTCTGCCCTAAGAATGTCCCTTAGAATCGAGGATAGTGAGGCTTTGGCTAGCTTACTGTGAACACATCATAAGGAAAGACCAGTCACTAGAAAAGGACATCGTGTTTAGTAAAGGAGCGTGGGTGAAAATGAGGGAAACCCTCAGGGAGGTGGATTGACACAGTAGCTGCAACAATAAATAGGCTCAAACACACCAAAGATTACGAAGTGGTGAAGGACGGGGCAAGGTTTAGTTCTGCTCTACATGAGGTCACCATGAGTCAGAACCGACTTCACGGCAACTACCAACAACACCAAGCCCACTGTGCAATGCCCCACGCAGCCCGTGTGGAGGATGGCGGCTTGTCCCATAGAGCCGTGCCATCCAGATGCTGATTTGCCCAGGAATTATTGTTCCACTCAAGACAGTTTCTAACAGGTTTCTCTCCTTCGACGTCTCACTCACTACCCCAAATGAAAGCATATGTTTCTGTGTTTGCAGGAGCCCTCCCAGCCCTGTACCCCAAGACTTTACCTATGTCAACTCACCTACCCCAGCGCCGCTGCAGCCCGTGTATGAAAATGGTGAGGTGTCCCAAATGACCTGTGCCAAAATGTGCAGAGTTAGCTGGGGAAGGGGTCATGGGGTGATGTCTGCTACCACAACCTGGCCGTGCTGGGCCCCAGCCACCTCTGCAAATAAATGACTCCTGTGTCTTCAGGGCTGTGATGGGTGGACAGGTATGGAGTGAGTCGAACGGCAAGAAGAGGAGACTGTGTCCTGATGCCTCCTTTCCTCTTTTTCAGTGAACGTTGTAAGTGGGGATGACGTCTATTCACTGGTGTACTGTAGCCAGCAGGAACGGAAACCAGCAGCAGGTGAGAGATGAGGACTGACTTTGGGTCTGCCTCTTTTCCTTCCTGGAACCAAGAGGAGAATCAATGGCGGCGCCCAGCAGAGCAGCTGCCTGGAGCCGGCTCTGAGCACTACCGTCCCTCTCTGAAAACTGGTCCTTGGTCCGGAAGCAGCCTGGAGTAGATCACAGTGCTAACGTTAACTTGGCCTGTTTAACGTCTCACCGCCCAGTGTCACCGCAGCAGCAGCAGAGACGATGGCCTCTGTCTGCTCTCTCGGAGTGGTCCCACGGCCTCCCAAAGCAGCTCCATCACAGCCACCTAATTATTTTGCTGCTGCGCTTCGCACGCGTGTTGGGCTCAGCAAATCTGAGTGGTATAAAGACCCCTCCTCTGTCAGGAGGGGTGTATTTACTCCCGACCCCCGGGCTGCCAATATTCCCCTGTGGAGTAAGGAAATCTTATTTGTAATAGGTAGAAAAGCAAGAGTGAAAATATTAATGGAATTCAATTCACGGGCGGCAGATGAGAGAGGAAGAAGCCTATATTAATGCCAGTTTAGGCAAGGACTTTCAATAGAAGTGGGAGCTTAGCGTATTTATCTTTTTCTCCACTTTAGAGCCGCCAAGGACACTTACTGAGGATGAGGTGAGTTAAAGCCCCTGTTGTTCTTTCCTCCATGCCCTTGCTGTCTTTCCTCTGGGCACTGGTTCTCAAACTTTTAAAATTATGGTCATTTAGGAAAAGCAAACGATTTCATAGTCCACCTCCTTCCCCATCTCCCCACACAGTGGGGGTCAAAAATGCGTTGTAACAATAAAGTATCACTGTATAAGGAATATTTTGGAGGCCTAAATGGACATTTGGAGCCCTGGTTGCGTAGTGGTTAAGAGCTTAGCTGGTAACCAAAAGGTCAGCAATTCAAATCCACCAGCCTCTCCTTGGAAATGCTATGGGGCAATTCTACTCTGTCCTATAGGGTGTCTACGAGTCGGAATCGATTTGATGGCAGCAAGTTTGGTTTCGGTTTTAAATGGACATTTAGCAATAGGCATATGAATGATTTGTAGTTGAAACATAGTACTACCTAGTCTAAAAAGCCTATTTACTTGAAATTCTGTGTCCCAAATATTGTTGAGCCATCCATATATAACTGTGATATAAGGTTAGCCAAACAATCCACTAAATTATTATTAAACAAACCTATACTAATAGTGATTGTAATAGTGATTTGTGAACCTTGAACAACTTAAGACATCACCGATGTTATAAAAATCGTTTCTGGTAATTGCAGAATTTCAACCCTTTTGTGTGTGCAAAGGCGACAGGTGCTTTATAATTTTGTCTAGCGTAGTGTGGGCAACCAGATGTCTCAGGACATGACTTAGTTTCCCAGTGATGCTATAATAGAAGTACTGAAAGTAAGTGGCTTTAAAGAACAGAAATTCTAGCTCAGGAGGCTAGAAGTCTGAATTCAGGCTACCAGTTATAGGGGAAGGCTCTCTCTCTTTCGGCTCTGGAGGAAGATACTTAGCTTCTGTAGCCCCAATATTCCTCAGTTCCTTGATGAGCTTCACATGACTTTTATTTTACCTGTTTCTAATCTGCTCTTTTGTATAATTTAGGAGTAATTAGGCTTACGACACACTCTACACTGATATGACCTCATTAACATAACAAATTAAACCCTATTTCCAACTAGGGTTGTATCCACTGCTGTAGGAGTTAGGATTCCAACACGTATTTTTGGTGGGACACAATTCAATCCATAAAAAACCAAAACCAAACCCACTGCTGTTGAGTCGATTTTGACTCATAGCGACCCTATAGGGCAGAGTAGAACTGCCCCATAGAGTTTCCAAGGAGCGCCTGGTGGACTTGAACTGCCAACCTTTTGGCCAGCAGCTGTAGCACTCAACCACTACGCCACCAGGGTTTTCATTCAATCCATAACAAGACAGAATTCAAGTCCTTGGTAAGCTCCAGTGACACACTAAATTTAGTTTACAAATACAAAATTCTGACATCCCTTAGTAGATGACAGCCCATGGAACTGCCTTATAACAGCCCATAAGAATGAGAGAAGCCCTTGCATCTTTGGGTCAGTTTGTAGCTCATCAGGAGCACCTCTGTGGCCCACCGGTGGGATGAAGACCCTTTGAAAATGCTGCCCTTGGACCACAGTCTTCAAAGAGGCTCTAATTTATATGCTGTGTGGTATACCATGGTAGTATGCATCTAGGCTACAGGGGAAGTGGGCTGGTGGGAGGCATGTTCTGCTGTCTTCTCTGCTTTAGTCCTATCTATGACCCTTTGCTTCCAGGTCTCCTTAGCCATCTATTCTAAGGTGAAGCAGGCAAGCAATATGGATGTGGACTATGAAGATGCAATGTAAAACTATGGAATATTCCACCTTTTTAAAACCATCCATGAGCCCAAGCCTCAGATCCAACATGTTCTTCAGAGATCACAGGGGAGCCGGCTTTCTGGTACACCTCACCCAGGTGCTTTGCTCCATGAGCCTAATCCTTCATCTACCGTGAAGTCACTGTAAGCCCTGAAGAGACCATCCAGGAGAACTAACGTGGATACAGGAGTGGGAAGAACTGTGTTATGGAAGAGCTGGTTTCCTGCTGGTTCCTCTGGGATGGGCCAAAACGTGCTCTTAATTCTTTTCGCAAGAGGAAATGGTGGGATAAAAGGGGTTGGGCTCTCCTGGTGGAGAAATAGTGAAGCTAAGAGTGCGTGGACCCAGGGAGAGTGGTTTTGTAGAACTGCTCCAACAAGACAGCTGTGTCCATGGTTTTGTCTAAGTATTTTCTCAGCACAGGCAGTAGAGAACCCCACTTAGGTTAATCATCATGTTTCTGCCTAAAATACACTATTCAGTATATTTTGGGTCAAGTTAGCAAATTAGAACTAAAACAAAATTACATAAAGAATTATGGTGGCCACACTCAATTTTAATAATGTGTTATCCAGGCTGATCTAAATGTCTCAATATTTATGAGAAATAATCTCTATCCAAAATTCTGTGTCTGCTGCAACCTCTAGAAGGTTTGTGAATATATTTTTTACTTCTTTCATTCATAAATTTCTTGAAAACATGTATAATATGGTTTGGAGTCTGTGTTTTAATTTGAAAGCAATCGCACACTCTTACAAATGAAAGCAATTTGCATAAAAAATAAAAAAGTTGAAGCTGTCCCTGTAATAGGACACCACAAAGGGTAGCCATTGTTAAAAATGTACCTTATGACTCTCCAGATAGTTTTGTACAAACACATACACATGTATGTAAGTATAGTTATTTAAAAATATGCCTACTTAACAAAATATCGTGAAATACTTTCAAGTCTGTATAGATCTACTGTACTATATTAAAAGGCTGTACAGTATTCCATTGTATAGGCAAGCCATAATATGTTTTAATCCTTCCCAGCACTGATGGACTTTAAGGTGGCTTCCAAAGTTTTCATATTGTAAAAACATTGCTAAAGTAAATGTCCTATAAAAAAAACATCTTTTTATGCATTCTTGTTGGTTTATCTGAAAGATAAATTAACATATATCTGGGATCACTACGTTTTAGGTTACGTACGTTAGAGGATTTTGTTAAATACTCTTAAATTGCCCTCCTGTAAATTGTATCAATTAACATATTCATCAACAGTAAAGAAGAGAATGAAGGTGTAGGGAAAAGTATCACTGTTATTTCCATTTAAAAGTTTTAAATTACTAAGGAAGTTGAGCATCTCTCCATAAATTGACTGCTGGTTTATAATTCTTCTAGAAGTTTTCTGTGTTTAGCTTTTGCCCATTTTTCTTTGTGTTCATTTCTTTTTCTTATGCTTTTATATGAACTGTTTATTGAGGTGTAATTTAACACCGTTGAAAGCACAGGCTTTACGTACACAGTCCCATTCATTTGACAAATGCATGCATGCCCCTGAATAAATCAAATGCCTGTCCTAATATAGAATGGTCCCGTCTTCCTAGAAAGTTCCCTCATACCCTCTTTCAGTCAATTTCTGCCCCTCCTAGAAACAATTATGTAAATTTTTTGACAGTCATATTATTTATTGCAACAAAAGTAATTTCAACTATACGTCCAATGCAAATGGTTATATAAGTCATATCCATACACTAGAATACTAGAATACTATGCTATCTTGAAAGTTAAATTCTGTTGTAAGGTACTCTGACAAACAGAAAACAAAAAAACCCAGTGCCGTCAAGCCAATTCCAACTCATAGGGATCCTATAGGACAGAGTAGAACTACCCCATAGAGTTTCCAAGGAGCACCTGGCAGATTTGAACTGCCAACCCTTTGGTTAGCAGCCATAGGACTTAATCACTACGCCACCAGGGTTTCCTGACAACCAGAAGAGAGAAGAATTACATTCATGATCATTCTTAAATGTTAGTATTACAAGGTTATATTTTAAATGAGCATTTAAATTTCTTTATTATGTCTATTTTGACCTATAGGAATCAAATATTTTGCCCTTTGAATTGCTCCACTCCTTTTTCCACCCCTGTAATTCTTGGAAATCCACTATGAATCTTAACAGAGGCCTGTGTCTACAAGATTCCTAGGCATTTCCCTAACACGTCTTTTTTTTTTTTTTAATTGTGCTTTAAGTGAAAGTTTACAAATCAAGTCAGTCTCTCATACAAAAACTTACGTACACCTTGCTATGTACTCCTAGTTACTCTCCCCCTAATGAGACAGCACGCTCCTCCTCTCCACCCTGTATTCCCCGTGTCCATTCAGCCAGCCTCTGTCCCCCTCCGCCTTCTCATCTCTCCTCCAGGCAGGAGCTGCCCACATAGTCTCGTATGTCTGCTCAGTTATGTAAATTTTAACCATGATGTTAAAATTAGTTTAAGATCTTAGGTATTTTAACCATTTTTCCATTGTATGTGATACACATGGTTTTGTCTAATCTTTCACTTCACTTTTTGTTTACAGTGAATCTTAAAATATGGAACTTTAGTCTTTGTGTAGCTAAATCTCTCAATGTTTTTCTTCTGAGTTTCTGAGTTTCTTGTCTTTCTGTCATCTTCTATCAGAGCGTGTTATAAAAATATCCTCCTATGTTTTCTGATAATGCTTTCTCAGTTTTTTTTTTTTTAATATTCACTCAATGTATTATATATGTATTTTTTTTGGTGAGAGGTAGGAATCTAACTTTTACTGATTTCTGTATTTATGTCTTTATTTTTTGGAATTTTTCAGTTATGGGAAGTAGGGATGTAAATTTATTTTTAAAAACAGACATAAATTGCCCACTATTATTTAGTAACTATAGAAGCCCAGGTGGCACATAGGGTTAATCAACTCAGCTATCTACTGAAAGGTTGACAGTTTAAACTCACCCAGGGGCTCCAAGGAAAAAAGACCTGGCAATCTGCTTCCATAAAGATTACAGCCAAGCAAGCCCTATAGGGAAGTTCTACTCTGTCACATTTGGTCACTATAAGGAAAAATTGATCTGATGGCACCTAACAACAACAACAAAATTTATTAAATAGTCTATTCTTTCCCTTTTTATTTCAATGCTACCTTTATCTCGCTCGAATTAAACATGAGTCTGTTTTTGGACTCTCTGTTTAATACCGCAGATTTTCCTACCACTCTTCCCCTTGCATAGTCCACTGCAACCGCGTTAGCCTCGGCGTTCCTCAGATACTTCAAATACAGTACCATCCCGGGGCATCTGTACTTGCTGTTCCCTATACTTGAATGTTCTTCTTCCTGATAGCCTTGCTCCCTTATTTCCTTCAGCCACATTTTCAATTTAAATGTTTTAAACTGAGTTTCTGTTCCTGGACCATGGAAAAATTTTCTTTTTTTTTTTTTTTAGGACAAACACTATGTTTTATATTTCGTCTGCCATTGCTATATTAGGAACTCAGGGAGGGCCTCAAAGGATGAAATTGGAACACCATGTTATCCAGAAATTGAATTTCTTTGTAAGATCATTTCTCTTCTGTTAAGAAACTTTGCCTTCACACTTTCATTAAACCTCTCCGTGGCATCTTACATCTCGCTGCTTACTTCTTGATCAGTTTTTTCCTTCATAAACTACAATTTTCTAGTTCTTCGTGCTGAGGTCTGTATTAAATTGTCCAAAGCGGGCAAAAGTAGGATTTAAGACTGATAGTTCCGTAGGGTCGCTATGAGTCAAAATTAACTCAACAGCAATGGGTTTGTTTGTTTTGATCCATTATATTCTTCAACAGTTTTAATATTTTATTCCATGGTCTTTTTGTTTTATTATTGCCTTTGACAAGGCTTCTTTCAGTTTAATTGTTGTAGTTTTAGAGTTAATCTGCCTTTTCCTTCTGGTTGCTTTTAAGATTCTCTACTTTTGGTATTAAACGGCTTTATGATAGTGTATCTAAAATTTATTTATTTTGCTAGAAATTAATCCTTTTTAAAACTGAGAATTCATGTCTTTCTTCAAGTTTGGAAAATACTTGGTTATTGCTTCTTTTTTTATTATACCGCCTCATCGTTATTTTAAATCCCTCCTTCAAAAATTCATATAGCAAATTTACTGGACCTTTTCAATCTATTCTGAAATAATCTTTCAAATTTTTCATTTCTTCATTGCCGTTGTTATATTCTGAGTAATTTCCTAATTTCTGTCTTCCAGTTTACGAATTCTCTCTTCTGTTATATTTACTTTGTTGTTTAACATATTTCTACCTTATTTCAGTGACCACATGTTTTCTTTTGAGAGTTAAATTACTAGCAAAATAGTTAAAAGTGTGATCTCCAAAAAGGATTGTCTGGATTTACATCTTGGCACCACCATTTACTAGCTCTGCAATTTTGGTCAGATTAACTAATGTCTTTGTGTTTCCTTAGGTGTAAAATTGCAGTAGCTATTACAACTAGTATAAGTTGTTCTTGTTATTGACCCTATGTACAGCAGAACTAAATACTGCTTGGTTCTGCGCCATCCTCACAATCTTTGCTATGCTTGAACCCATTGTTGCAGCCACTGTGTCAATGCATCTCATTAAGGGTCTTCACCAACACCACAATTCAAAGGTTTCAACTCTTCTTTGGTCTTCTTTATTCCATGTTCACCTTTCACATGCATAGGATATGATTGAAAACACCATGGCTTGGGTCAGGTGCACCTTAGTCTTCAGGGTGACATCTTTGCTTTTCAACACTTTAAGAGGTCCTTTGCAGCAGATTTGCCCAAAGCAATGTGTCTTTTGATTTCTTGACTGCTGCTTCCATGGGTGTTGACTGTGGATCCAGGTAAAATGAAATCCTTGACAACTTCTATCTTTTCTCCATTTATCATGATGTTGTTTATTGGTCCAGTTGTAAGGATCTTTGTTTTCTTTATGTTGAGGTGCAATCCATACTGAAGGCTGTGGTCTTTGATCCTCATTAGTAAGTGCTTCAAGTCCTCTTCACTTTCAGCAAGCAAGGTTATGTCATCTGCATAATGCAGGTTGTTAATGAGTCTTGCTCCAATCCTGATGCCCTGTTCTTCTTCATATAGTCCAGCTTCTTGTATTATTTGCTCAGCACACAGATTGAATAGGTATGGTAAAAGGATACAACCTCGATGCACACCTTTCCTGACTTTAAAACATTCAGTATCCCCTTGTTCTGTCTGAACAACTACTTCTTGATCTATGAACAGGTTCCTCAAGAGCACAATTAAGTGTTCCAGAATTCCCATTCTTCAGAATATTATCCATAATTTTTATGTTCCCCACAGTTGAATGCCTTTGCATTGTCAATAAAACACAGATAAACACCCTTCTGTTTTCAGCCAGGATCCATCTGACATCAGCAATAATATCCCTGGTTCCATGCCTTCTTCTGAATCCCGCCTGAATTTCTGGCAGTTCCCTGTTGATGTACTGCTGCAGCCTCTTTTGAATGATCTTCAGCAAAATTTTGTTTGTATGTGTTATTAATGATATTGTTCTATGATTTCCACATTCAGTTGGATCACCTTTCTCGGGAACTGGCATAAATATGGCCCACGGTATATTCAACATTCTTTGCCAACACAACTCTTCTTTGGTCTTCCTTATTCATTGTCCAACTTTCGCATGCATACAAAGTGGTTGAAAATACCATGGCTTGGGTCAGTTGCACCGTAGTCCTCAAAGTGACGTCCTTGCTTTTTGAACACTTTAAAGAGGTCTTTTGCAGCAGATTTGTTCAATGCAATGTCTCTTGATTTCTTGACTGCTTCTTCCATGGGTGTTGGTTGTGGATTCAAGTAAAATGAAATCCTTGGCAACTTTAATCTTTCCTCCATTTATCATAATGTTGCTTATTGGTCCAGTTGTGAGGGCTGTTGTTTTGTTTAAGTTGAGGTGCAATACTGAAGGCTGTAGTCTTTGATCTTCATCAGTAAGTGCTTCAAGTTCTCTTCACTTTCAGCAAGAAAGTTGTGTCAGGTGCACATTGGAAGTTGTTAATGAGTCTTCCACCAATCCTGATGCCATGTTCTTCTTCATATAGTTCATATTGTCTGATTATTTCCTCAGTATACAGATTGAATAAATATGATGAAAAGATACAACCCTGATGCACACACTTCCCGTCTTTAAACTACGCAATATCCCATTGTTCTGTTTGAAAGGCTGCCTCTTAGTCTATGTACAAGTTCCTCAAGAGCACAATTAAGTGTTCTGGAATTCTAATTCTTCATAATATTATTCATACTTTGTTATGATCCACACAGTTGAATGCCTTAGCATAATCAATAATATACAGGTAAACATCTTTCTTGTACTCGCTACTTTCAGCCACTGTCCATCTAACATCAACAATGATATCCCTCCTTCCATGTCCTCTCCTGAATCGGGCTTGAAATTGTAGCAGTTCCCTGTTAAGGTACTGTTGCAACCACTTTTGAATGATCTTCAGCAAATTTTACCTGTGTGTGTGATATTAATGACATTGTTTGACAATTCCCACATTCTGTTAGATGACCTTTCTGTGGAATGTACACAAATATGAATCTCTTCCATTTGGTTGGCCAGGAAGTTGTCTTCCAAATTTCTTAACATAGATGAATGAGCACCTCCAGCACTGCATCTGTTTGGTGAAACATCTCAATTTATATTCTCTCAATTTGGAGCCTTGTTTTTCACTCTTCCCTTCAGCGCAGCTTGGATTTCATCCTTTAATACCATCAGTTCTTGATCACATGCTACCTCCTAAATGGTTGAATGCTGATCAACTCTTTTTGTTACAGTGGCTTTGTGTATTCCTTCTATCTCCTTCTGATGCTTCCTGCATTGTTCAGTATTTTCCCTGTAGAATCCTTCAATACAGCAACCCAAGGCTTGAATTTTTTCTTCAGTTCTTTCAGCTTGAGAAATGCTGAGCATGTTACTCCCATTTGATTTTCTATCTCCAGGTCTTTACCCATTTTATTAAAACACTTTACTTTGTCTTCTCAAGCAGCCCTTTGAAATCTTCTGTTCAGCCTTTTACTTCATCATTGTTTCCTTTCGCTTTAGGCACTCTATGTTCAAGAACAAGTTTCAGAGTGTCTTCTGACACTCGTTTTGTTTTTACTTTCTTTCCTGTCTTTTTAAGGACGCTTTGCTTTCTTCATTTATGGTGTCCTTGATGTCATTCTACAACTCATCATCCCTGATCTTATCTGGCCAATCTTTGGACATTATATCTTGTGATGCTCCTCTTTGAAGTCTTGTGTCTGCCATTCTAAAGTCTGTGGATCCCTGAGAAGCTGTAGTTGGCCCCTGGTTCCTTACTTTGCTCTTGCTGGTCAGTAGTCCTGGAGTTCCTCCCTTCTCCTCTTATTTGTTTGATGAAAACCTACCCATCTCTCAGGATTCCATTCTTCTGGAAGTCTTTCCTCCCCTTTCTCACTCAGCGCTGTACCAATTTTATATGCTGTACAGAGTCCCACCACAGCACACACCACATGAGTGTGTTTGTTTTTTCATGTTAGTCTCCTGATGCTAGACAGTAATTCCCAAAAGGGTAGGAGCCATATTTTTTCATGCATGCGTATTGAGTTCCATGTATTGTACCCCCAAAATGAAGGGCATTGAATAAAACTGTATTGAATGCATGAATCCTTAAATGAATGTTTCTCCTGCCTAGAATCAGACCTAGGTGAATAGGGAGGGTGTTGTTAGCAGAGGATGTCAGAAGAATAAGCAAACAACCTCAGAGAAAATCAAAACTGAAAGCCGAAAGTATAATCTCTGTGTATGGTTCCTGGCTTTCTTCTGCCACAACACAACTGATGATCATTTGCTATGAGGCCATCTACACAAAGCTGCTGTAAGTGACTATATTAAGGATCAGCAGTCAATAACCCCACCATCCACAGTTCTCCTTGGTCATACTTCCTGCCTGGGAAGTAATAACTCATCTACCTGCTGGAAAACTCACACACTCACAATTAAATTTCAGATTGTCTTTGGACTTTGGTGTGCCCTCCCCACCTGCCATCATTGGGGAGCCCAGGCCACCTACCAGGCCTTTTCACAAGAGAGAGGCTTTCTACCTGCTGCAGGTGCTTCTCCAATGTCTTTCTAGAATCTCACTATGGATTTCCGTGCCTCTGCCTCTCCTCAGACTTCAAGGCTGGTTCTTCCTTCACTTGGTATCACAGGAATAGCAGGAGTTTATCAGACTTTATACTGCTACTGAAGGAATGAGTACTCTTCATGAAGAAGAAAAATTTGGCTCTGTAAACTCCAGTCCCCTAGAGCAGACCTTATCTGAGACTGCTACCCGCTTATGCCATTCTCTGACTCCCTGGAGCAAATACATAGATATGTCTTTTAGATCCTGGATCTCTGGGACATCTCCATCTTTGGATCTCCCAGAGAGATAACGGATGAGAGCCTTCAGGCATTCTTACATATTCTGAGTTCCCTGTCATGCTATTTGACTATGGAGAGACCCAGTGGATTTCTAGCAAATAATGAGTTGCATTGTAGAGAATCTTTTGGGCAGAGGGGTCTTATCTACCTAAACAACACCTGGAAAGTGTCTATGAAGACAACATACAGATTTCTATGGGCTAATTCTGCTTCACGAGGTCTAGAACAAACAGTATCACCTGTACATTAATGGCAAAAGTATATATTTATAGCCTTGAACATGAAATTCTGAGGTCAAGCCCCATTCAACAAAGACATATGTCATTCAAGGTAATTGTGGTAACTGTTAAGATAACAACTATGCTACTACAACAGGGATAATATGACTGTGACTACTTCTACAGACATTTATGCAGCAATTACAATGATACGCAATTTATATCCACTGAAAAAGAATTCTTAGACTTGGTGGCCTTGGAACCCTAAACTTGATCAAAATTCCTAATCTCTGGCTGTGGTCCCTAGTTTGCATACAAGTTTAGGTAGGCTTCAAGGCTATGTTTATCTACATGTAATTAATTGTCCACCATCTGTCAGATACAGAGCAGCGCCTAGGTGGATCATATCAACCATCTTAGAGGACTTATAGCCATCATTGTAGCCCAGGCCCCTCAGTACAACAGATTTGGTCTTCAACAACTTTCTATTATTTTCTATCTGCAGCACCCACTTTCACCTCAACCATGAGTTCCGCTCCACACCATTTGGTAACGCCTTAGGGAATACTAAATTTAAACTGAAGTGGTTATATTTCCGTTGATCAGAATCAATGAAAAGTCATGGGTATTTTGAAAAATCTTCTTAGATGACTGTGAAAAACTTGCACCCACCACCAACTCCTCTACCACCTTTTCCATGCCCTCCTCTCTATCTTTTTCCTTAATTCCCTTCCTTCTACCAGAATCCTATGCCTTCTTGGGTGGCTAGGATGAGGAAGAATTACAGGTCATCTAGAAGCCCTTCTTGAGTTCCTGGGTGGTGCAAATGCTTAACACACTCAGCTGCTAGCCAAAAAGTTGGAGGTACAAGTCCATCCATTCAAATACATCTTGGAAGAAAGGCCTAGCAATTTGCTTCTGAAAGTCCAGCCATTGAAAACCCTACGGAATACAGTTCTACTCTGACGCACATGGTGTCACCATGAGTCAGGATCAACTCCGTGGAGACTGGTTAGAAACCCTCCCAGTGGGCAAGGATTCGACAAGAAGCTCGGTGACTATTTCTCGTTCCAGGGAGAGAATAGGTCGTTCTTCTAAATGCATACAAAAGTGAGAGTAGCATTGCTTGCTTCTCTTTGAGGTGAAAGAGGCCATACAGCCCAGAACTTTTTTTTTTTAAATGAATCTTTAATTTAAAAATACATAAATAACATATGTTTATTATAAGAATATTAGAAAACACTGAAAAGCAGAATGAGAGAAATGAAAACCACTTTAACTCCATGTTTCGTATATAATTACACTCACACTTTATTGGAGCCCTGGTGGCGGAGGGGTTAAACAGCTCAGTTGCTAACCAAAAGGTCGGCAGTTCAAATTCACGAGCTGCTCCTTGGAAACACAATGGGGCAGTTCTACTCTGTTCTACAGGGTCGCTATGAGTTGGGACCGACTTGACGGCACCTAACAGCAGCATCTTATCATCCCAAACACTTTTTATTGGGGATAGCGGGCTCCTAATTTGAGACAAACTGCATTCTGTGTTCACTTTCCCCTTGACAATATATCATAAACATCTTTTCTCGCCATGAAATATTCTTCTGTAGAAGCATTTTAATAGCTGCTTGTTATTCCACGGTTTGACAGTGGATTTATGTTTTAATCTTCCTTTGGCATTTTAGTATTTTGTTTTTTCACTATTATAAGAAATGCTTTGATGAATATCCCAAAGTAGAGTGACATTTATAGTGAGTGATAATGTTAAGTATTCACCTGAACAGATGGCATTGACTCTATGATTATTTCCCTATCAGTCAGTCACCAAGCTATAAGCGCTTATGCTTTTGTGGTTTAAAGTGTCATGCTGCATAAGACCTGGACAGCCTGATTCTGAGTACATTTTTAGACACAGTAAAAAGTGTGAAAGGTACAAGCTGTGTAAGGTGGAAACCCGTTAGTGAACGAAAACAAATATTTTCCACTAAAACAAGCTATAGACATGTGGTGAAATTGCACCCCGTCAAAGGTGGAAAACTTGTGAGACCTGGAAAAACAAGGCAGTCCATCAATTTCTGGTTCTCACAGGTTTCACCATACAACATTAATAGGGATCACATCTAATCAGGACGAGGGTCCCAGCAGGGACTAGCATGATGCGTGATTTCTACCCACCAAAAAAACTGACGAGTGTGGCTATTTTAGGACCAGCCTGGGGTACAAAAAACAAAGTGAATTAGAAACATGGAAGGGGACATGTTTTCAGTGATATAGAGCAAGTATTTTGAATTTTAGTAAGATCCTATTCTAGACAGAAATTGACTAAGAAAATTTCAGGTAAGAAATTTGAGCCATTGGGATAATGATTCTGGTATCTTAAGGAACATTGAGAAGCAATACATCATATTAATATACCATAGCGCTAAAGAGCCAGGCTGTGGGACTGGGCTTCCTGGAATCCTAGCTCTGCTACTGCTACCGCATTGATCTTGGTCAGCTTACTCACCTCAGTTGTATAAAGGAGATCACAACAGTACCAAATTCAGAAGCTGACAGGGACTTTAAACAACTTTGTGAAGAGAAGGCACTTAGAACTGTGTCTGACTCTTTAAGAGCCCTATATAGTCATAATCAGCACCCTTGGTGGCAAGATGTGAAATTTCTCTGCCAATAAGAGAGGATCATCTTTAACTCTCTTAGTGCCTATAGAACAGACAATAGAGATAACACTTTGCTGGTCTCTTCTACTTCCTTTTTTTGCTAATTACGTAAAACCTATTCTGAAAAGCAGGCTCCATTCCCTGCTCAAAGGCTCCAGTTGGTGGCTGTAAGAATATCTCTTCTCAAGTAGCTGCACCAGGTCCTCATGTTGCTGTGGTCATTGCTGGTCATCTTTGGTGAGTGTGATTATTTGATTTGGAACTGAGGTGGCCAACGGGATGAGGTGTCCACCTCCTGAGTGGTCTGGGGTTTAACCAGAGCCCAGGGACAAGTAGGAATGCTCAGGTCTTTGCTTCCAGCCCAAATTTCAGAGGCAGATGCAAAGCAGTGGGGGATGGCCGGATCAGGGGTCTGAGGAAAATCAAATCGAAACACATCCCAATCCTTAATTTTCAAGGTGGGCCACTTTACTACTTTTTAGTCATACATTTCTTTTTGAACTCTAAGATCTTATAGAGTAATGTGATGTTCTCATTATAAAATTTTCATAGTTTTTACACTTAATACTTCCCTTCCCCACCATGAAAAAAACAATGAGTCCAACAGTAACCTACAAGATCTGAGTTCAGGAGATTCATTGCAAAGCTGTACTAATGTTCCTCTATTTATTTGCGGGCTATGAAGGAGATGGAAAACCTGGTGGTGTAGTGGTTAAGAGCTATGGCTGCTAACCAAAAGGTTGGCAGTTTGAATCCACCAGGTGCTCCTTGGAAATTCTATGGGCAGTTCTACTCTGTCTTATACGGTTGCTGTGTGTTGGAATTGGCTCGATGGCAGTGGGTTTTTTGGTTTTATGACTGAGAAGAGAGCTGCTGCTGGGAGAAAAAAAGATTCCTTTCTGTATATTTGGCAGGAAGAAATAAATATTTGTTAACTGAGTCAAAGAACTCTAACATAAAATATAATGCAAGGAAAGGAATCAATTTAAAGTGGGTTCAACTCTCCAACTATCCCAATGCTCATTTTCTGATGAACCTTCTGTGACCACGTTATCAAGTGTTTACTCCTTTGAAAAGCATGGGTGTGAGGACAGAAGAAGAGAATGAAATGAAGGAGAGAATCACGAAATATCCAACATCATGGGACTTGTTCCTGGCAATCTCTTTGGTCAAAGACTGGGCTTGTAACTTGCCTTGTAATTATAAAATGAAATGAGGGTTAGTTGTAAGTTTGAGGAAGGTTGAATTGTTGGTGATAATGGAGTAAAAAATCCCATTGCCCTTGAGTTGATTCTGATCATAGCAACCCTATAGGACAGAGTAGAAATACCCCCATAGGGTTTCCAAGGAGCATCGAGTGGATTTGAACATTTTGGTTATCAGTCAAGCTCTTAACCACTGAACCACCAGGGCTCAAATAATGGAGTAACAACAACAACAAAAGAAACCTGTTGCCGTTGAGTCAATTCCAACACATGGCGATCCTATAGGATAGAGTAGAACTGCCCCATAGAGTTTCCAAGGAGTAGCTGGTGGATTTGAACTGCTAACCTCTTTTTGGTTAACAACCATAGCTTCCTGTAGCTTGCCGTAGCTCTTAACCACTGTGTAGGGGAATAGAAAAGAAGAGAAAGATGGAAAGAATTTTTGAGAAATTTATCAGAATAATACAAATTTCAAAATTATGAGCTCTGTGCTAACCTGTGACTTTTGACCTCTTCACAGCTCCAGTCAGTGAACAGTCAGGTGAGTCCCACTTGTCTTTGTTCTTGGTCTCTGGTATATCAGTCACCTGGCCACCATAGGGTCCTGTACAGTAGGTTCTAGAAGGACTCACAGAGATGTGCAAATGTCACTGTTTCCATGGGCTGACTCGTTCTGAGGTCACGAAATCTCCACTCTGGTCATGCTTGCCTGGGTAAGCAGATCCTCTGTGCCCCTCCTTGTTAAAAGCCTTAACTGCAGGGAGGGAAGTAACATCTGAAAAAGGACATGCAGACTGGACAGAAAGCTAATTTGGGGAGAATTGTTTTCCCGGCCAGTAGGACTATAACCTTTCAATATTGTCTGGTCATATGTCCTCACAGTTATGAAAACTTGGTGCACAGTCAGAACAAACGTGTGGCATTGTCGTTTCTCTAGATCGTCAGCAAACATTTTCTATAAAAGACGAAATAGTAAATATGTTAGGGTTTGCTAGTTTCTGTTGTAACCACTCAATTACTCAACTTTGTTGTTGAGACAGGAAAGCTGCTATAGAGCATATGTAAATGAACGGCTGTGTTCCAAGGGCACTTTACTTACAAAAACAGACAACTGACCAACTGGTGGGCCAGAGTTTGACAATCCCAGCTCTAGACCCATTATTTAGTTCCAAAATTTTTATTCCTATGCTACTTTTCTAAAGTTGTGTGGTTAAAACTAATTTATCTCATTCTTCCTGACTTAAAGCTGTACTCAACCAAGAAAATAAAGAGGGAAATATTTCACTCTACGTACAGAATTTCCACATAAGACTAAATCTAAAGAAAGGGAGACTTGTTTTGTTGTCTATCCAGTGCTAACTGCTAAGTGGGAAGGAGCTCTTTGGCCTATAAGGAACTGTACAGAAATAAGAAGATGCCTGTCTCACCCTTAATGGACCAAGAATGTCCAGGGACACCTACAGAGGTCCTGGCCTGGAGCTTGTTCTAGAGCAAGTCTCATCTCTTGTGTTTATTCTGGTTCATGTGAGACCTCTGAGTCTACCCTGTGATACTCATCAGTGCACCTTCTGTCAGGGCAGAAATTAGAGGAAACCTTAGTCAATGCTTGGAAACCCTGGTGGTGTAGTGGTTAAGTGCTACAGCAGTTCAAATCCACCAGGCACTCCTTGGAAACTCTATGGGGCAGTTCTACTCTGTCCTGTAGGATGAGTAGGAATTGACTCCATGGCAGTGGTTTTGGTTTTTTGGTTTCAGTCAAAGCTCAGGTGGTTTCTGACCACAAATAGAATCCATGCTATTGCTCAGTCTCAGTGTGATATTGTTACCAATTGCCAATCTGACACAAAGGGTCCTTCTCTTTTCCTGAGTAAGAATACACACGAAAGACGAACTTTATCTTCAGCAAGCTTTATTTTGCTTGAGTCAAGCAAAAGGAGTCAGTGGGGATCTAAACCTCTCCAAAAGACTGACTGGAAAAGGGAAGCAAGGCTGGGTCTTATATGGGTTCGGTGGAGACAATAGAGTAACCAATATTTAGTGGGCTTCTTTCAAGGGGTGGGTACTTCTCAGAACAGCTGTGCATGTTAAATAGGTTGCACGACATCTGGAATCCAAGATGGAACCCACAGATATTCAAGATGGAGTCCTCTCAGCAGCCCTTGGCATCACGTATTATGGGATATAACGCAACCGCACTGACCTTTGGCACTCCATCACCATCTTCAGAGGGCTAAGGAAGGTTAAACAGCAGTCACACTTTGTTCTTCTATGCATGCAGGAGCCTGTAAAGGGGGAAGGGACTAGAAAAAAACACTAAGAAGGATATAGGAATTCACGGGTTGTTTCAGCCCCATCTCACATTGACAGGTTGTGGTTCTTGTTTACCCAGCTTCTAGATGGTAATCTTTTAGCAGCTCCTTTGTTCTGCCAGCACAGTTAACCTTATCTATATCAATAGCAGGCGCACACAGTCTCTGCAGTGGCTCACCGGTGACTAATCAGAGAACAGGCAACAGGCACTTTATTCTCTTTTCTCTCCCTGCGCAAGAGCTTCTCAGAAAGCTGAAAGGCTCCTCAGGACTTTGAGATCTTTCCCTTCAAAAAAGAATAAAACCTTTGCCTTCGAGTCAATTCTGACTTCTAGCCACCCTGTAGGACAGGGTAAAACTGCCCCAGAGGATTTCCAAGGAGTGGTGGTAGACTCAAACTGCCAAGCTTTTAGTTAGCAGTTGTAGCTCTTAACCACTGTGCCACCAGGGTTTCCAGAAAAGAATAAAAGGGAGCCTTACTCAGCATGATGTAGTAAAAAAAAAAAAAAAAAGAACAGTTGCCGTTGAGTTGGCTCCAACTCCCGGGGACTCTGTGTATCTGAGTAGAACTGGATTCCATAGAGTTTTCTGAGGCTGATTTTTTGGAAGTAGATCATTAGGCCTATTTTTCTGAGACACCTCTGGGTGGACTTCAACCTCCGACTTTCGGTTGGTAAGTAAGCACCACCCAGGGACTCAGGAGTAGCTATACAGGCTGAAAGACTAGATTTAAATCATGCCTTTGCCATATACCAGCTGTGTAGCCTGAGCAGTCAGGTGGCCTCTCTGAACCTCAGTCTCATCTCCAGTGGAAAGTCTCGTATGCAGAGGATTCCACTCCAGTGTAACAGCTGGTAATATCTTTCTCTCCCCACCCTTTCCCTCAGGCCAGTCTTCTCTCCTGTGTCTCCTCCTAGCCCCACCCACGCATTGCCCTCACCCTGGCTGACCTTCCACTGCACGCAAACGCCTGAGAAACATGGTTTGCCTTCTACTCTTGTTGCTGTTCCGTTAAAAACATTATTCGTGGGAAAAAAAATTTCATACCTGTGTATCTTGCCCTGAATTTAATCTTTGTGGTCCTGCTTATATGCCCCACCCCAGAGGTTGTTGTAGGGTAAAAAAATCACAAAATTTAGTAAAGCAGAAAGGAAATTTTATCGGGCATATATTCAAAAAGGCAAGAGTGGGAAGCAGACAAGCATGCTGCCAGAGCCGTGTCTGCCTGAGTCTGAGGAAATATTACAGAACAGACAAAAGTGGGAAAATGGACTAGCATGCTGCCCAAGTTTGAGGAATGTGACAGAGTCATCAGTATATGTTAATATTACAAATGGGTAAAACTATTGAAAGCTTCAACTTTTTCCAGATTGTCTAGAAATTGCTAAATCTCTGTAATCCTACTTTTTTTAAAAAAATTTATTTATTGCACTTTAGGTGAAAGTTTACAAATCAAGTCAGTCTCTCATACAAAAAGCCATACACACCCCACCCTGCACTCCCAGCTGCTCTCCCCTTAATGAGACAGCACATTCCTCCTCTCCACCCTGTATTCCCCATGTCCATTCAACCAGCTCCTGTCCCCCTCTTCCTTCTCATCTCGCCACCAGACAGGAGTCGCCCACAAAGCCTCATGTGGCTACTTGAGTCACAAAGTTCACTCCTGACCAGCATCATTGTCTATTTTATAGTCCAGGCCAATCCCCAATCCCTGTCTGTAGAGTTGGTTTCGGGAATTGTTCCAATCTTGGGCCATCAAGGGTCTGGGGACCATAACCATCAGGGTCCCTCTGGTCTCAGTCAGACCACTAAGCCTGGTTTTTTTTACTAGAATTACTGATTCATCGTTGCTCTCAATTGTTGCATAGTATTACATTGTGTGAATATACCATAATTTTTTTATCCATTCATCTACTGATGGGCACCTAGGTTGTTTTAATCTTTTTGTTGTTATAAACAGTGCTGCAATGAACATCGGTGTGCATATATCTATTCATGTGAGGGTTCTCATTTCTCTAGGATATATTCGAAAGAGTGGAATTGCTGGATCTTACGGTATTTCTGTTTCTAGCTTTTTAAGGAAGCGCCAAATCGATTTCCGAAGTGTTGTACCATTTTACATCCCCACCAGCAGTGTGTAAGTGTTCCAGTCTCTCCACAACCTCTCCAACATTTATTATTTTGTGTTTTTTGGATTAATGCTAACCTTGTTGGGGTGAGATGGAATCTCATTGTAGTTTTGATTTGCATTTCTCTAATGGCTAATGATTGTGAGCATTTCCTCATGTATCTATCTCTTAGCTCCCTGAATGTCTTCTTTACTGAAGTGCCTGTTCAAATCCTTTGCCCGTCTTTTAACTGGGTTATTTGTCTTTTTGTTGTTGAGTTTTTGCCGTATCATATAGATTTTCGAGATCAGACACTGACCGGAAATGTCATAGCTAAAAACTTTTTCCCAATCTGTAGGTAATCTTTTTGCTCTTTTGGTGAAGTCTTTGGATGAGCATAGGTGTTTGAATTTTAGGAGCTCCCAGTTATCTAATTTCTCTTCTGGTGTTTGTATATTTTTAATAATGTTTTTTGTACAGTTTATACCATATATTAGGGCTCGTAGCATTGCCCCTATTTTTTCTTCCATGATCTTTATCATTTTGGATTTTATATTTAGGTCTTTGATCCATTTTGAGTTAGTTTTTGTGCATGGTGTGAGGTATGGGTCTTGTTTCATTTTTTTGCAGCTAGATATCCAGTTATGCCAGCACCATTTGTTGAGACTGTCTTTTCCACATTTAACTGACTTTGGGCCTTTGTCAAATATCAGCTGCTCATATGTGGATGGACTAATGTCTGGATTCTCAATTCTGTTCCATTGGTCTATGTGTCTGTTGTTGTACCAGTACCAGGCTCTTTTGACTACTGTGGTGGTATGATAGGTTCTAAAATCGAGTAGTGGGAAGCCTCTGTCTTTGTTCTTCTTTTTCAGTAATGCTTTACTTATCTAGGGCCTTTTTCCCTTCTGTATGAAGTTGGTGATTTGTTTCTCCATCTCATTAAAAAATGTCACTGGTATTTGGATCGGGATTGCGTTGTATCTGTAGATCACTTTGGGCAGAATAAACATTTTTACAATGTTGAGTCTTCCTGTCCACGAGCAAGGTATGTTTTTCCACTTATGTAGGTCTCCTTTGGTTTCTTGCAGTAGTGTCTTATAGTTTTCTTTGTATAGGTCTTTTACGTCTCTAGTTAGATTTATTTCTAAGTATTTTATCTTCTTAAGGGCTATTGTAAATGGTATTGACTTGGTGATTTCCTGTTCAACGTTCTCTTTGTTGGTGTGGAGGAATTCAACTGATTTATGTATATTTACCTTGTAGCCTGATACTCTGCTAAACTCTTCTATAAGTTTCAGTAGTTTTCTTGAGGATTCCTTAGGGTTTTCTGTGTATAAGATCATGTCATCTGCAAACAGAGACACTTTTACTTTTTCTTTGCAAATTTGTCCATTTCCTCTAGGTTTTCGAATTTGTTAGAGCATAATTTTTCATAGTACTCTGTTACGATTCTTTTAATTTCAGTTGGACCACTTGTGATATCGCCCATCTCATTTCTTATTCGGGTTATTTGCTTTGTCTCTGGATTTGGATGCCTTTTATTTCTTTATCTAGCCTAATAACTCTGGCTAGGACCTCCAGCACAATGTTGAATAAGAGTGGTGACAAAGGGCATCCTTGTCTGGTTCCTGTTCTCAAGGGGAATGCTTTTAGTCTCTCTCCATTTAGGATGATGTTGGCTGTTGGCTTTGTATAAATGCTCTTTATAGTGTTCAGACATTTTCCTTCTATTCCCATTTTGCTAAGAGTTTTTATAATGAATGGCTGTTGAACTTTGTCAGATGCCTCTTCTGCATCAATTGATAAGATCATGTGGTTCTTGTCTTTTATTTATGTGATGGATTACTTTGATTGTTTTTCTAATGTTGAACTATCTCTGCATAACTATCTCTGAATCCCACTTGTTTGTGGTGAATTATTTGTTTGATATGTTGTTGAATTCTATTGGCTAGATTTGTGTTGAGGATTTTTGTGTCTAAGTTCATGAGGGATGTTGGTCTGTAATTTTCTTTTCTTGTGGAGTCTTTACCTGGTTTTGGTATCAGGGTTATGCTGGCTTCATAGAATGAGTTTGGGAGTATTCCATCCTTTTCTATGCTCTGAAATACCTTTAGCAGTAGTGGTGCTAAATCTTCTCTGAAAGCTTGGAAGAATTCTCCAGTGAAGCTGTCAGGGCCAGGGGTTTTCTTTGTTGGGAGATTTTGAATTACTTTTTCAATCTCTTCCTTTGTTAGGGGTTTATTTAGTTGTTCTACCTCTGGGTCGACGGCATTGGGTGGGTTTTACCTCTGTGTTAGTTTAGATAGGCAGTGTGTTTCTAGAAATTTGTCCATTTCCTCTAGGTTTTCGAATTTGTTAGAGCATAATTTTTCATAGTACTCTGTTACGATTCTTTTAATTTCAGTTGGACCACTTGTGATATCGCCCATCTCATTTCTTATTGGGGTTATTTGCTTTGTCTCTTGTTTTCCTTTTGTTGTCTGGCCAATGGCTTATCAATTTTGTTAACCTTTTCAAAGAACCAGCTTTTCATTTATCAACTCTTTCAGTTGTTTTTCTGTTCTCTGTTTCATTTAATTCTGCTCTAGTTTTTATTATTTGTTGTCTTCTGGTGCCTGAGGGTTTCTTTTGTTGCTTTCTTTCTATTTGTTCAAGTTGTAGGGATAATTCTTTGATTTTGGACCTTTCTTCTTTTGGGGCATGTGCATTTATTGCTATAAATTCACCTCTGAGCACTACTTTAGCTGTGTCCGAAAGGTTCTGATAGGAAGTGTTTTCATTCCTGTTGGATTCTATGCATCTCTTTATTCTGTCCTTTATTTCTTCTATAATCCAATCATTTTTGAGCAAAGTGTTGTTCAGTTTCCATGTGTTTGATTTCTTTTCCCTGATTTTCTGTTATTGCCTTCTAGTTTTATGGCTTAATGGTCAGAGAAGATGCTTTGTAATATTTCATTGTTTTGGATTCTGTTAAGTTTCACTTTATGGCCTAATATGTGGTCTATTCTAGAGAATGTTCCATATTAGTTGGAAAAGAAAGTACACTTGGATGTTGTTGAATGGAGTGTTCTGTATATGTCTATGAGGTCAAGTTGGTTAATTGTGGCATTTAACTCTTCCGTGTCTTTATTGAGCTTCTTTCTGGATCTTCTGTCTTTCACTAACAATGATGTGTTGAAGTCTCCTACTATTATTTTGGAGCTGTCTATCTCACTTTTCAATGCTGTTAGAGTTTGTTTTATGTATCTTGAAGCCCTGTCATTGGGTGCATAAATGTTTAATATGGTAATATCCTCCTGCTGTATTTTCCTTTTAATCATTGTATAGTGTCCTTCCTTGTCCTTTGTGGTAGGTTTAAATTTGTTTTCTCAGAAATTAGTGTAGCCACCCTTGCTCTTTTTTGAGTGTTGTTTGCTTGATATATTTTTTTCCCCTCCTTTGAGCTTTACTTTGTTTGTGTCTTTAAGTCTAAGGTGTGTCTCTTGTAGGCAGCATATAGACGGATCGTGGTTTTTTTTTAATCTATTTGGCAACTCTCTGTCTCTTTATTGGTGCATTTAGTCCATTTACATTCAGTGTAATTACAGATAGGTAGGAGTTTAGTGTTATCATTTTGATGTCTTTTTTTGTGTGTTGTTGACAATTTCATTTTTCCACTTATTTTCTTGCGCTGAGTAGTTTTTGTAAATTGTGTGTTCTTCTTTTTCATTGTTGTTGATTTTGTTTTTGCTGAGTCTTTATGTTTTTCTTGTTTTTTATTTTGATGTTAGTCTTCTTTGTGATTACCTTAATATTTACCCCTATTTTTCTAAGTTTAAACCTAACTTGTGTCTCCCTATATTGCCTTATTTTCCTCTCCATATGGAAGATGTATGGCTACTTTCTTAGTCCCTCTTCATTGATTTAATGTTGTCATCTTTGATATAATGACATTGCTGATTCCCTGTTTTGAGCATTTTTAAATCTTGATTTATTTTTGTGATTTCCCTACCTGGGTTGATACCTGGTTGCTTTGTCCTGTGTTCTAGTGTTGGGTTGGTATGTGATATCACTGATTTTCTAACTAGACAATTCCCTTTAGTATTTCTTGTAATTTTGGTTTGGTTTTTGCAAATCCCCTAAGCTTCTGTTTCTCTGGAAATGTTCTAATTTTGCCTTCATGTTTGAGAGACAATTTTGCTAGATATATTTTTTATGATTCTTAGCTGGCAATTTTTCTCCTTCAATGCTTTACATATGTCATCCCATTGCCTTCTTGCCTGCGTGGTTTCTGCCGAGTAGTCTGAAATTATGCTCATTGATTCTCCTTTGTAGGTGATTTTCACTTATCCCTGGCCGCTCTTAAAATTTTCTCTTTATCTTTGGTTTTGTCAAGTTTGATTATAATATGTCTTGGTGACTTTCTTTTAGTATCTACCTTCTGTGGAGTTCGATGAGCATCTTAGATAGTTATCCTTTCATCTTTCTCAATGTCAGGGCAAGTTTTCTGCCAACAAATCTTCAACAAGTCTTCATTGGTCCAACAAATTTTCTATTCACTAAATGCTAATAGAAAAAGATAAGAGTGGAAAATCTTTTGTTCTGTTTGATTGGCTTGCATGAAAGGTTCCCAAAGGTTCCCAAAAAGACACTTTCTAAGATTGTTTTAGCTATTATCTTTATATTTAAGGGCCTGCTTGATGTGTCCTTGTGAGTCCTGCTCCAGCTGGGTCACATTCTCTATGCTTAAGGACAGGGAATAATGACTGCAGTATTGTTTCCTAAAATCATTCCCTCTTGTTGAATGGAAATTGGAGATAACACATTGGTGATCAATGCCTGGACTTAGTTGAGCTTCTAGACAGTGGCCATTGCAGGCTCTTTAAACTCATGGTGCTGGTTTTCTACCAGATACCATCTGGTTCTTCACCAGGGTCTTCAGTAAGACTGATGTTCTCATCTCTAAGTGAGCAGAGACAATGTATGCCAACATTTCAGCCCAAGGTTTTTCTTTTGCCTTTTAAGTGTGTAAGACCAGAAGACAGGAGATAAATTTTTTTTTTAATACTATCAGGATGTATACTAAGAATATTACTATCCCTTGCAGTAGTGATCTAGCCCATGTACTTATTCTTGATGGTAACCAACCAAACAAATCTGGTGTTTGTAAGAGTGTTACAATGTGTAATCAAGTAACTTGCTGTCTAATTCTACAGCACAGACTACTTTCTTGGACTAATAAAAAAATCTAAGTCTATTCTGTTATCTTGTGTCACCTTGGCTTATGAGATCAGACGTCACTGTTGTGTTTCCATCCCATCAGCAATTTTGCCTGCTATTTGTCCCATAGCGATTGATAAATTTCTTAAAGATTTCCCTAATTCAACTATGCCATAAGTAGGAATTAATCTACCAACCATACTCTGAGAGTCGGACCAATGAGTTTTCTTCTGACTTTCATTTTACAATGTGTTATAATTTAACATTAACTTTCCAATATTTACTAGCAGCATTACTATGACTATCTAAAGGTAATCTTAAAGTTCCTAAAGGGCATTGCCCATGCATTTGACAGGAATCTAAACAAGAGTTTGCCCACATAAATTCACTATCAGTTGGAAAGGGATCCTCTAAACTAGTATAGTTGGATCTATCACACAAAAACATACATCCATAAGGAGTACAGAAAGTTTGGCTAGGGGAAACAGAAGGTATAGAAAAATTTACATGTGACAAATAAGTTTCCACTAGAAAATTCTTGATTAGCAAGATGATATAGGATGGACTTCTGTTGGAAGTATCCAGTTAATCTGTTTAAAACATACTAAGTATTCTTCCCAAGGGCAAGTTGCCCCTCCTTGGCTTACCCGTTAAGTCATGGGTCACTTTCTAAGAAGCAGAAGTAGAATGAAAGACAAAGGGGAGTCTGAGCCATGAGGTTGATCTTCTCTGAGAACTTGGTTTCTTTAAGATACATAAATTTCTGCATAATAAGAGGGTGAGAGTTTGATTACAAATATTAGACAAGTATTTCATGACACTGTCTTGAAGACTAAATAAACTGATTACTGATTTACTCTGAACATAGCTCTCAGTCCAATCTTTGGAGTCAGTTTCCCAAAATACACAGAATCCTTAAAAAAAAAAAAAAAAAAAAAGTCCAGAGCAAAATGGTCTTACTAGTTTATCTGGACCATTTTTTGACTCTGAGTGGCTTCAGGAACCAGTTTTTTTTTTTTTTTTCCTCAAAACTCGAGGTTCAAAAGGACATCCAAAGGCCTGTGTGGGTTGCCTTAGAGCCTTCATGAAAGCCAGAAATCTGGATTCCAGGAGAATTACAGCTCTTTCATGTTTCCCTCCTTTCGACCATGATCTTGCTATGGAATCTTTGATCAAAAATGCTCAATAAATGGTAATTGGGCACCATCTGGTTTTTAAGATCCCAGGAATCATACAGCAAACTAGGAAGTAGAAAAGAAACACTAACAATAGTATTAAGCCAATTGTCTAAAATAGTGATGAAACCATGACCCTAAAGTCTTCGAACCAAGGAAACAAATCTCATGAGGTGTTTTTTAATAGATAAGCAGCTTCGGTAACTGCTTTTTACATGGCTCAACAGCAACTATATTCTACAAAACCTCAGACTGAGTATTAATATAAACTCAGCAACATTCATCTATTAAGGCACAAACTGTTCCTTGAAAGAACTAATAGAAAATCTAATGCTGTTCTATTTTGTAAAATCATAGCTCAAATTTCAGATGCTTCTCTGGTGATGATATTTACAACTTTTCTAAGTTTACCAACAGGAGCTTCTAATTCAAGTGTTACAATATCTAAACCCATTAGCTAGATAATTTAGGAGAAAGGAAAATGATTTCTTATATCCAGAAAGTAGGACCTTAAAACGTCAGCAATATTCCCGTGTAAAAACCCTAGTTTCCTTTAGTTTACTCAGTCTTATGTAGTTAATTTCTTTCCCACCTGATTCTGGATCTGCCACAGTCTGTGATCCCATCAGCTTCTGTGCAAGAGTTCTGGAAATCTTGATTCAGTCTAGGTAGTCTTTTTCATAAGTCCAATATAGTCCATCTTTTTGTTAAGATATTTTGATCAAATATTATCAGCAAGTCAGCAAAGTAAAAACTTATCTGCAGATGACAAAACTTAATATGGCCATGATTAATTTATAAAAATAATACTCTTAATAGTGAAAGACCAGATAGAAATTAATTACAAGCACAATGTAAAACCTGTTACCGTTGAATCAATTCTGACTCATCGTAACCCTACAGGACAGAGTAGAACTGCCCCACAGAGTTTCCAAGAAGTTCCCGTTAGATTCGAACTGCCTGCCTTTTGGTTGGCAGCCATAACACTTAACCACTACACCACCAAGGTCAATAAAATCAGTTAAAAAAAACTTAAGATAAAAAATATTTTTAAATATAATCATTAATCATATTTTTAAAGAACTTAAGATATAAGATATTAATAATAATCTTGAGGCATAATACCATATAGTCAGGATATACCACAAATATACAAGTCTCTACCCAAGTAGCAATAAATTCATAGGTAACCAAACAAAACAAAAAAAATTTTTTTTTTTTGTGATGTGAATTTCCCAATCAAACTATTGGCTTTTATGATACTAGACTCAAAAGAAATAAAGTTGCAACCAAGTTAGCAATTAAGAAAAATAAAATTATGACATAATATTATGTATTTGTTGTCTAATACTAGGCAAAAACATAAGAGGAAATACTAACAGACAAATTTTAACCCAAAAAGAATCAGGCATTTCTCAATTTTGACAACATGTTCCATGTAATTGATAACATATTAAATAAATGTTTTTAACACTTTTCCTTTATAAAATTTTTTATGGCTTTCCATGAAGTTTCAGAGTTATCAGGAGTTGATTATATGTCATTGAGAAACAATACTTAAGTTATTTAACCAAAGATTTTAAAGTAAAAATCTTAGCTTTTTTTCCTGAAGCCATGTGGCTTGGTTTTTGACTCAGAAATCTTATTCTAATGACAGGGCAAACCTTCATCTTAAACTACACAAATAAATTAACCTTTTAACTCAGAAACCAAAGAAAATTTAGTTATTTTAGCAGCGAGAAACCTAATTCTTTGTTTTATATGCTATTTAACATTAAAGCTCCTAAAAATCTCATGAATTAAACCACTAAACTTCAGTCAGACAGATAAAACTTTGGACCATATCAAATAAATTTCTTTTTCAATAAACCTCGTAAATGTTGTCTTTGTTGCATATCTCTTCTAGTATATAACTTTAAAGGAGCAAAAATGAACACATTCATTAGCAGACCTAAATATACGTATATTTATGTATTCTTTCTCTTGTTGCACAAAAAGTAAAATTATATAAACTTAAATTAAGTTACATATCTATTAACTCAATTTAACATCAATAGGTTACCTAAAAGGTCTTAGAAATTATTTTAAGCCTTTATACCATAAAACATAGGTGTTGAAATAAAGTATTTTTTAAAAAGTATTCCAAGTTTTCATTCAACTTTTACACTTTCCCATATTTTTCCCAAGCTTAAGTTACTTAGAAAGGTTTTGCTTTTAAGATTGACATAGTATAGAACATAAAGATCTTGATGTACTTTTGAAATAGACCGATTTACATCAAAGTCTCTGGAAGTAGCTATTAAAATTCTAAATTATAAGACAGACACAAGACAGTTTTTCTGGATGAAGAAACAACTGAGGTTCTAAGACAGCCTTATAAAAAAAAAAAACAGCAATTCTCAACCATAACCTCCAGCCTAACACAGTACAGAAACTTAGACATAACACTCTAAACCAGAAGCAAGCTCTTAGAACCAAAGGAGACAGAAAAACCACATAAACTCACTGAAAAATACCACACAAAACAAGAGTATGGGAATTCCAGTTTCTTAAAATGTATATAGCAATTTTTGGAATTTAATAGACTGAATTCAAAGGAAAAAAACAAGTTCTAGATAAAACTTGTTAATTTGCCAGAGTCTCAAATGGAGCAATATTAGAACTTTTGACAAAACCTGAGCATCAAGCAAGCGTTCCCCAAAAAGAAAAGACAACAGAAATGAGAGCTTCCCAAAGTGGTCACTGAAATTCCAAATTACTTCTAGTATTTTCAGTTTACAGTGTTTTTTAGATGTGAACCACAAACCGGTGTCTCAGCAGTAGGAGGGAAATCCAGGCTTATTTATCAAATATGTTAAGCTCTAAGGTTCAAGCTTTTGGTTTCCTTCTTTTTGAATTTAACTCATTCTGTTGGCCATAGACCTAGTCTCTTATTTTAGACCTTAAATATACTAGTCCCTTCAATTGGAAAGTACTTTAAAGCTACCGATGATTTTAATTTTAACATTGTGATTCTTCATTGGGAAACTAGACCATAAAACAGGTATGGAACTATCACCTCTCCCTTCAAATTTCATAACACAGGTCAGGAGCTGTCACCTCCCCCTGCAAATTTGGTAAAAGACAGCACTATTTTCAAGGATTTCTCTGAGCCACAAAAAGAAACCTGACGAGGAACACCACAGAGTTTAGACAGTGTTTTGCTTAGACCAACGTGTACCTTCATTGCGTGAGAGTTTTCTTGGGGGTGGCCGGCATGCTAGTGCTCTAGCCTGTCTCTTGATTACGATGTCTTGTCACAGGAGACTTTAAAGCTTGTGATGAGCGCTGATGACTGCCCTGATGGCTTTTACTGGTTGACTCGTTCCCAAATTTTTGTGGCTTATGGTGCCTCAGAGCTCTTCGAAAATAGAATTACCTCTTTAAAATTTCAAATGCCCGAATCCAGACCTAAATTGCAGCTCATCGAAAGAGTTAACTAGATATCACCCTTAACCAAATGGTCAAGCAAAAATCTAAGAAAGATTCTCCTTAGTCAAACAACCAGTTCTTCAAACAAATATGCCAAACAAAACTTAAGAACACATGATAAAGAGAACAAAAAAGAATAAGCAAAGGCTCGCTTTCCAAGAGCACTTATTCTGTCCTTGTCAAAGCGACATGGAATGGGAACACGTGGGTCCAGAAGATAGAACTCCTTTTGCCAGCTTTTTCTCCACAGTCCAGTTCTCCTTGAGTTTGACTGGATTTATAGCTTCAGAAATCTTTGACCACTGTGCCATTAACTGTTATTGGGTAAAAACATCACAAAGTTTACTAAAGCAGAAAGTTATACTTGGTATATGTTCAAAAAGGCAAAAGTGGGAAGCAGACAAGCATGCTGCCAGGGCCGTGTCTGCCTGAGCCCAAGGAAACATTACAGAATAGGCAAGAATGGGAAAACAGACCAGCATGCTGCCACAGCCATATCTGTCCAAGTTCAAGGAATATTACAGAACAGGCAATAATGGGAAAACAGACAAGCATGGTGCTAGAGCCATGTCTGCTCAAGTCTAAGGGATGTAATAGAGTCATCAGTATATATTAACATTACAAATGAGCAAAACCATTGAAAGCTTCATCTTTTCATAGATTGTCTAGAAAGTACTAAATCACTGTAATCCTACAATTTGAATTGTCTTTCTTAACCATCTCATTGATAACAACAGTCAGGAGGGTCTTCATGGGTCCAACAAATTTTCTACTCACTAAATGCTAACAGAAAAAGATAAGAGTGGTAAATCTTTTGGGTTCTGTTTGATTGGCTTATGTTAAAGATTCCCTGAAAGATACTTTCCAAGATTGTTTTAGCTATTGTCTTTATACCTCAGAGCCCAGTTGATGTGTCCTTGTGAGTCCTTGTGAGTTCAACTCCATCTGGGTCACATTCTCTATGCTCAAGGACAGGGAATAACAACTCCAATATTATTTCCTAAATCAAAGTCCTCCATTCACAACTAACATTCTCCCTGTTTCTTACCGTTGTCGCCTCAATACAATTCTCTTCTTTATTCTCCTAGATCAGAGGCACCCCTATTGGGCACCTTTGTAGGTGCCTGCCTCAGCCTGACTGTGCCTGTTTGGCTCCTATCGATCAAGGCTGGTTGCTAGAGGATTTGGAACTCCCTGAGGATAGCCTGAGTCAACTCGATGGCGATGGGTTTGGTTTTTTGGGTTTAAGGATAAATGAGCCAGCATTAGGGTTTCTTCCCCTTGCCCTGCTAGGACCCCTGACTCTTTTCACAAGATTAAGAGGTAATGAACACAAAATGGAGCCTCTGGATGGTGCAGTTAATATGCTCAACTACTAACTGAAAAGTTGGAGGTTTGAGTCCACCCAGAGCCATCTTGGAAGAAAGACCTGGCGATCTATGTCTGAAAAATCAGCCATTTAAAAATTCTATGGAGCACAGTTCTACTCTGACACACTTGACAGCAACTGGTTTCTGGTACACAGATTACAACCCTGGAGGTGTCTGACCTTTATCACAATGACACATAGCCTGACTCTTTGTAGCTTCCTGGAAGAAGCTGTGAACCAGCTTATGCTCACTTACTAGGACATTCTGCTCAGGGGTTTTGACTTCAGTATCATGCCTTCTCGTTCCCCAAGTCCACCCATCTCACAGACTTGAAACCCATTATTTCGGTTGATGAATGCATGTTATTGTGGTGGTTGTTAGTTGCTGTCTAGTGTGATTCCAACTCTTGGATGAATGCATGGGGGGTGGAAAAGTAATGTCCTCCCTGGGGATGGTGGTCTCCTGTGTGATATCACTAGTGGAGAGAGCTAAGGAAAGGAGATCTAGCAGAACATTCTTCCATCTATGTAAAAAGTTGCAGCTCCCTTGGCATCCTCCTTCCCCTTGGGAAAAATGGGGTATAGCCTTGAGTAATTAAGGCATGAGTTAGAACCTCTACCTTGTCTAAAGTTATAGAGACAATTCCTAACACCATCTCACTGCCCAACAGCAAGGGAGTAGGTCAGGCACTTGAGTTCTCTGCAGAAAAGGTAAATCCAATTTCTCTACCTCTCTCTTGCAGACTGGGTGACCCTTCTGGCCCCCTCTTCTGTCTTGGAAGGAGACAGTGTGGTTCTGAAATGCCAGGCAAAATGGACTGGAGGAATAAAAACTATGTCTTACCACAAGGATGGAAGACAGTTACTTTCGTCAAATAAAGTCTCAACCTTCTCTATCCAAAGTGCAGCTTTTAATGACAGTGGCCAGTACCACTGTGCCATTTCTGGAAAACTTCTTTGGAATCGGGAAACAACTTCAAAAGCAGTAAAGCTCAAAGTCCAAGGTAAAATCCTCACTCTTGTGTGAGCTGGGGCTGGGCAGGAGGCTGTGGCAGCAGAGCAGCGTGAATACCTGGCAGGGGAAAGCTTGTCGTGTGCCAAGCATGAGCTGGAATGCTTGTGGTTTGACCGTGCAAGGAAGATGTGTCTGGCTCTGAGTGTCCTGTTTGCTGGGGTTGCTTCTCACCAGGCGCTTTTCAGCAGGAACTCTGAATCTCACTGCTCTGGGTACTGTTGTGATCCTTCTCTCTAGAGCTGTTTCCACCTCCTGTGCTGACGGCCAGCTCCTCTCAGCCCACGGAGGGGACTCCAGTGACCCTGACCTGTGAGACCTGGCTCCCTCCTGAGAAATCAGGCACCGAGCTTCAATTCTGCTTCTTCAGAGAAGGCCAGGGCCTGGGGCCAGGCTGGAGCAAGTCCCCAGAGCTCCATATCCCTACTATATGGAGCCAAGACTCAGGGTCTTACTGGTGCGAGGCACAAACAGTGACTCCCAGGGTCAAAAAGCAGAGCCTCAAATCTCAGATTCATGTGCAGAGTAAGTATTGGTAGGGCTGAGCCTGCAAAGAAAAGAAAGGCGTGCTCTGGCTTCAGGGGGACTGCTAGTTCTTTTGTTTCTTTGTGCAAATCCTGTCCTTGTGTAAAGCAGGAACTAGGCTAGAGAAACTTTCCAATTTGCTCTTGACATCTCTGTTTGTAAGAATCAGGAATGGATTAAGCTCCCTATAATCTGTCTCTTCTTTATTAGTCAAATAATCAGACATTCATCGACCACTGACTGTGTGTGTGGCACTTAGCAGTGGGCCAGCGACTTTAAAAGCCAAGGTTGCTGCCTCCAAATGGCTGATCTGCTGGGATTGCAACACGTCTTGACTTATTAGAAGGCAATTTAGTGCTGCATTGTATGGGACTAAAGAAAGCCTCAGAAAAAGCAGAAGCTAGAGTGAATCTGAGTGGTCAGAGGATGCTTTGGGACAGAAGGGTTGCGATTTGGTTCAGGCCTTGAAATTGGAAACAAAGGAAGAATTGTCATTTAGATCGTTATTAGTGACAACGCCTTTTCTAAGGTAGGGCTGATGCTGCCAGTGTCCGTCTTCATTCTGTGTAAAGGACATCTACCTGCACGGTGGCTCAACCAAAAAGCGTTCCCTGCGTCATGGAGCAGATGGTTCATTACAAATTCTGTAGTGATTGCTGCCATGAAATTAGCCAGAATCAGGGTTGGGATATGCAAATATCTGTATCCACATTCTTCAAGGCTAAGTGTAATGGAGTCCATACATCTGAAGGCATGCTTATAATGGATTACATGTAAATCCCTATATTCCCAAGGGGATGGAATCTGTCTTTGTCCCGGTCTCAGGGTTTTCTATAGTCAGGGTTCTCACATGTTATCTTATACCCACTCAGGAGTACCCGTCGCTAACGTGAGCTTAGAAACCCAGCCCCCTGGCGGCCAGGTGATTGAAGGAGAGAAGTTGGTCCTCCTCTGCTCGGTGTCTGAGGGCACAGGAAACATCACATTCTCCTGGCACAGAGAGACCACAGAAACCAGTCTGGGAAACAAGACCCAGCGTTCCCTGTCAGCAGAGCTGGAGATCCTGGCTGTGAAGGACAGTGATGCTGGCAAGTATTACTGCAGAGCTGACAATGGTTACCGGCCCGTCCTGAGTGAGGTGAACATCACTGTGAGAAGTGAGTCCCACTTTCATTCGTCTCAGGTAGGAATTCCAAAACTGAAGTCATGGTACATAGGAGTCATGAGAAAATTCCAGGAGGCCCCAGGGATCAGTGCTGTGGAGAACAAATAGCAATTTGAGGATGGGTAACCCCAAAGGGTCCACAGTTCAAATCCGCCAGGTGCTCCTTGGAAACTCTGTGGGGCAGTTTCTACTCTGTCCTATAGGGTCGCTATGAGTCGGAATAGACTCGATGGAGCTGGGTTTGGTTTTTTTGGGGGGCGAGGGGAGGAGAACCCTTACAAGTTAAATTGCTGATGTCTTTCTTTTTGTGTAACATAAAGAAGTCTGGGCTGGCATAAGAAAAAAGTAACAAGAAATGACCATGCCCAAGCAGTAGCTCAGATTTGGTATTCCCCTAAGTTCCTGAATACAGCTTTGAGAAAATTACCTCTGATTATTCTAGGGGGCATGTGAGAATGGAAGTAATACAGCACGACAAAGGGCCAGGCCCTTTGCTAAGACTCCATCATGGGGGTTCGTAAGTTTACTGCAGCATCAAAAATCCTCTCTGACAGCCCCTTTTTCTCTGTTAGTTCCAGTGTCTCGCCCTGCCCTTACCATCAGGGTTTCTGGGGCCCCGGCTATGGTCGGGGACGTGGTGGAGCTTCACTGTGAGGTCCAGAGAGGCACTCACCCTATCCTGTACCAGTTCTATCAAAAGGATGTCATCCTGGGGAACAGCTCGGCATCCTTTGGAGGAGGAGCATCCTTCAACCTCTCTCTGACCTCAGAGCACTCTGAGAACTACTCTTGTGAGGCCGACAATGGCCTCAGGGCCCAGCGTAGTGAGGTGGTGACACTCAATGTCACAGGTAGGTTGGTGGTACTGGATGTAGGGGAATTATGATCAATATTATAATTAGCAAACTATCATTTTCCCACAAATTATAGTTCCAAATTCCACAAGCCTCTACCCTCTGGCTCTGCAGTGCTATTTTATGAGGCATCGCATCTCTTATGTGATTGACCTCTACATTCTTACACAACACAGCCAAATTCTTTATTGATAACTTTTACGGTTTCAGAAGATGAGTGGTGTCCTGTGTGATGTCTACTGCATGTGGAGAGGTAGAGAAGGCGACCTCAGTGTCTGGTTATCTTCTCCTCACACTAACCTGAAAATATGGACTATACTTAGTGGCTTCTTACACGAATTTCTATTTACTATTCCCACATCCCCTATAAGGATTCCAGGGTACAACATTTACCTTTAAAAGTTTACTCTTTACCCTCTGAGGCTGAGGCACTGGTTTCTTTCCTCAGGACCTGAGGGCTACAGAAAAGACCTTGTCATAGCCGGAACTCTCGGGGGACTCTTTGGTGTTCTTGGTTTTGTTGCTGTTGCCCTACCATTTTATTACTGGTACCAAGAGACATCAGGTTTGTATCTACTATTTGTTTTATTTCCTCTTTGTTGCTATGACCTTATCCATTACTGGTATAGATTGAATTTGCAAAGAAAACCTTCCAAAATCTGATAATTTCTTCCTATGTTTCACAATTCTACGACTTTCCACCTCCTGAGCGATGTTACAATACTACTAATTTTACAGTATGTATTTTCTCCTGCGTCTAGTGGCTTGAGATTAAAAGCCATTAACATATTCCTCCATGCTTGACTTTTAAATAAAAAGTCTAACTATTAAACATGAGTTAATAACTTTCAATAAGTATAACTAGCTTATATGCAATGGAATAAAATGTAACAAACCAAAAAACCAAACCTGTTGCCATCAAGTCCATTCTGACTCAGAGTGACCCTATAACAGAGTAAAACTGCCTCATAGGGTTTCCAACGAGTAGCTGGTAGATTTGAACTGTTGACCTTTTCAGTTAGCATCCAAATTCTTAACCACTGCATCACCAGGGTTCCCACATGTAACAAGAAGCTAGATTTAAAAGAATTAAAATAATTTTGCCATAAACGTTTTTCTTTTATTTACCTATTTCTTATTGGTTACTTTTCTCATGAGTCCTCTTTCAATTACTAGATCCAATATATGTATACATGGATTATAAATGTATAACTTACATATGTAATTTTAATTAATCCAAAAGATTCTGAGTATTATTAGCTCCTTCCTTTTAGTCTACATTTTAGTCAAAATTGCTGTTTAATGAGCCACCCCAAAGCTCAGTGGCCAAAGTCACTTAAACCATTTTTTCTTGTTCACACGTATGCAGTTGGTTGAGGACTGGCTGATCTAGCCCGGACTCGGCTGGGGAGTTTGGCTCCAAATTGCAGTCTGGCTGGGCTTACTTCCTATTGCAGATTGGTCTCAGGTCTTTCATCCTTCTTGAACTGCTGGGCTGGCTGGGTCATCATTTCCTTATAGCCATGGAAGACAGGAGTGAGAAAAATTGTCTGATATCTCTTAAAGCCTAGGCACAGAACTGGTATGTTGTCACATTGTCACCTCTGCCCAAATTCCGTTGCCTGAGACCAAAATGAATACATGAAGAAGCATACTCCACTAAATTAGTAATTTCTTTTATAAGGATCAGCACAAAGCAGGTTCTTATGAGACAGAGGTTAAAAGTTTTCCAAACCTCCAACTTCTCCAAACTATTGTACCACTCCATCGTCTCTAACATCAACTACTCCCTGTCCCCTCAGTACACTCCCTCCCATCTTTGGGTTACACAGGTATAACACTGGTAGGCTATCTCCACCACTAGGCAATATGGCCGTATTCACTGTCACCTCCAATTTTGCCAGATGGGGGAAAGGTACATCAGGCCCTTAGGAATTCTGGCACACAGGTCCAGGGGTATAGTTCGAGTCTCTTGCTTAGGGATCACTCCTGCTTTCAGCACCCACAGCTGCACTACTGGCCCTGGGACTGCAGTGTCTGGCAGGAAAAAAGCAATTTTAGGTGATGTAGGGAAGAACTGTACAGTAGCATCAGCATCCTCCTTGCCCCTGGTTAAGGTGAAACCCTGGTGGTGTAGTGGTTAAGTGCTACGGCTGCTAACCAAAGGGTCGGCAGTTCAAATCTGCCAGGTGCTCCTTGGAAACTCTATGGGGCAGTTCTACTCTGTCCTATAGGGTCACTATGAGTCGGAATCAACTCGACGGCACTGGGTTTGGTGTACCTTATTTGAATACTTTCACGCTTTCAAGTATTCCAGGCACCTTATTTGCCATTTTAGAAGGCTGTCCAGTTCCCTTGGTGGGCCACAGCACCTTATTTGCGTAGTCCCACCCAGTCATCTTGTGGGAGGCAGTAGACCACACGTGGCTAGAAAAAAAAAGAAGGGCCCTATTAAGTAATTCCCTGCGCTGCATTCACCTACAGCTGGAGAAACCACAAAGCCACACGGCTAATGCCAAGGATACAAGGAGTGGAGAAGAATGAGGGGCAAAAATTCAATGTGTCACACAAAGCTTTTAAAGTTGCTATTTCTGAATTTTTTTTAAAAACTTTTAATAGTTTTTGTATCCTTTCATGAGAGCTTTATTGCTGCTTAATGAATATAAATCTTTTTGGTTAGGAAAAACCTAACTGACCTCCATTCAAAGAAAATTTTAATCTTCATTTTTTATCATCATTCAAAAAAAAAAAAAAGAAGAAAGAAAGAAGGGAAAAGAAAAACAATGGAGCCACAATTTAAAGTATGAGGACTACATTGAAGAAAATCTTCCTAAAGCCAACCCATATGAAATATTTCTATTGCTATTATAAGTTAAATGTATGCTTCTTACTCATCATTTCAATTCTCTTTTTCTTATGTGCCTGCACTTGACACGTCATTAAAAATACTTCTGTGCTTTTTAACACATTTTATTGTCAAATACCTCACACATGCAGAAAAGCACAAAACAAAAATGCACAGCTCAGTGTTTTATCACTACCTCTATTCAAGAGAGCTTCAGGCAAAAAGCATTAAATATTTCATAATTTTGGGAACTCTGGCATTTTTTTTTTTTTTCTGGCGTCACAAACAGTTAAGTGCTCACCTGCTAACTGAAAGGTTGGCAGTTTCAACGCACCAGCCGCTCTGCAGGAGAAAGACCTCGTAATCTGCTATCGTAAAGATTATAGTCAAAAAAACCCTATGGGAGAGTTCTGCTCTGTCATATGGCGTCTCTATAAGTCATAACTCATAGCACTTCCTAGCAACACTATAGGACAGGGTAGAACTGCCCCCCACAGGGTTTCTAAGGCTGTAATCTGTATGGAAGCAGACTGCCACACATTTTCCCACAGAGTGGCTGGTGGGTTTGAACAGCTGACCTTCGGTTAGCAGCTGAGCACTTAACCACTGCACCAGCAGGGCTTGGGTCACTGTGAGTCCGAATCGACTCAATGGCAACAGGTTTGGGTTTCGGTGTGGATGAGATGAAATTTGACTTCAAGTCAACTAACAGCAACAAAAACAAACCGTAAGATTTTGATAGATACTTTATCAGATGTTTTTGCTATTCTATTCCTGGTTTGCTAAGCAGTTTTACATGAGTGGGTGCTAAGTTTTATCAAATCCTTTTCTGAATCTATTAAGATGGTCATATGATTTTTCACCTTTTTTCTCCTAACGTGGTGAATTACATTGATTATCAAATATTGAGTTGATCTTATATCCCTAGAATAAACTAGGTTGTTTGTATTATATGGTATTATATAAGCATAGTTTCTGAGCTGGCCTCATAGACAGACACATTTAAATTGTTTTTCTGTTTCAGAATGTTATTTCTAAGTTCCTGTATCATATTGAAGGCCATAGGTAGAGTTTTTCACAGGGCTATCTAAAATCTCAGTTCTTTTCTCTTCCAAGAAAAACTCCTTCTTTCACCTAGGCTTTTAATAACTATTCTGAGAAATTTTGATAAAATTCAGTCTGTTTGAAAAGTACATTGGAAGAAGACATTTATTTTGATTAGTATGTTAAGGCTGTTAAAAGAGACAAATTATTCTAAACCTGTTCTCTAAAAGATCCTATAATGCATTCAAAAGAAAGGCTTATGAAAATATAATAATTTCCTACCTCCAGGTGGTATTATTAAATTAGCTTATATTTCTTTAAAGGACCTACTCTGACTAGTTTAATAATAAATAATCACTTATATAAATTGAATAGTCCTAATAGTCCCAGAGAAAACCCTGGTGGCATAGTGATTAAGTGCTTTGGCTGCTAACCAAAACATTGGCAGTTCAAATCCACTAGGAGCTCCTTGGAAACTCTATGGGGCAGCCACTCTGTCCTACAGGGTCTCTAGGAGTCAGAATCAACTCAACGGCAATGGTAACAGTCCCAGAAAACAATGAAAATGAAGTTGTTCTGAGAAAACTTTTTGTTTTGTGATATGTCAACTTCAAAACAGTTTCCAAGATCTTTATAAGTAACTTGGGAAACCCTGGTGGCGTAGTGGTTAAGTGCTACAGCTGCTAACCATAATGTCGGCAGTTCGAATCCACCAGGTGCTCCTTGGAAGCTCTAAGAGAGGGTTCTACTCTGTCCTATAGGGTCGCTATGAGTCGGAATCGACTCAACAACAGTGGGTTTGGTTTTGGTTTTTGGGCTAGCCTGAGTATATGGAATATATTCTAAAGTTTAAAAGATAGTAATGTTTGTCCTAAAATGATGTTGATACCAAGATGAGAAAGAGGAGAGCACAGAAAAAGAATTTGAATGAATATGGAAAGTAGTAGAAGGAAGAAGAAGGTTAAGTAGAAGTTTAGGATTTGATGGGTTTATTTACAGGATTGTTAAAATTTAGTTTTCTGTCAGTTAAATTTTTCTGTTACTGGGTTGTTCTTAATGAAAAGATGTAAAATGACAGAAGAAGGCTAAACTTATTGCCAAGAGAATACAAAGAAGACAAAGGAAAGAGTCAAAGGACCCCTCCCAGCAGAATAGAAATCTTGAGAAGGATATTAAAAAATAAGACGACTAAAGTAGACATTGATGGGGTTCCATTTACATATAAATGGACATAATGGGATGCCTGAAATGGTTGCTGAAATCTTAGCAGGACTAATGTTAGACTGGGAGGATATGAACAAAGTTGATAGGAGGAAGATGAAAGTTTTATTTTAAAAAATTGGGATATTTAATATGTTGTAAATCGCGTAAGAAATGTTATCAGGTCAGAAGATATACTTACATTTAGGTTGAATATTATTAATACATTTCAGAAATTGTATAAGTTCCTAGAGATTTGTCACTATTCTCTCTGTCCCTGGTATGTTCTAATGCTACTTTGCCTAACATTAAATATTCTTTGTATATCCTGACTATTCAGTAGTATGTCTTAAGATTATTACATGTTATATCTGAAACCCTTTTAAAAATTTTGAATTGACTTCATTTAGCTTTACATTAGCTATGTAATTAATTCCCATCAGGTTTTTTACTTTTAAGAATTATTATTATTGTAAGTCAACCACAGCCATTTTTGCTTGTCATCTGTAGGTAAGTTTTAATTTGCAAATTCATGGAAAACATTTGACCAAAATATTTCAGCAAAAATAGGCTATATTGGACTTATAAAAAGGACCATACCTAGTTCTTCTCAACAATCCCTGTGTCACAAAATTAGAAGTTAAACCTTAGATCCATTTGTCTAAGGCATCTCCTTAGACTTGTCAGCCCTTCGGTGACCTAAAAATTCTCTTTACACCCCTTCATGGCCAGAAGCAAATGACAGCAGAAGCAGACAGCTAATCCCAAGATCATGGAACAAGATATCATGCAAGTTACTAAGATTTGTGGACTTTGCTTAGTGATTGTAACTTTTCTTGTATTAATAACCTTACTATACTCCTGTGGTCTTATTTCTTAGAAATTCTCTCTAATATGAAAGTCCAAATAAACTTTTTTTCTGCTTAATTGCTAATGCTTCTCTTTATGCCTGAGTAAGTACTACAAGAGAAATAGGACAAAATATCATAAAAACTCACACACACACAAAAAAGCTTCTTAGCCTCATTCAATACCTCCTATACCTAATACTCCTTTTCTTGATATTTTTAACTGGTTACCTAATAGTATTGGCTCTTAGTTACATTTTTATTCCAGACTAGATTGATTATCTTAGTTATTGTAATCATTATTTTGGGGTTAATCAAATATTATATGAATTGTTTCTCTAACATTTGTAATCAGGACACTATTTCCCTGACAATGCATAGAATTATGTATTTTTAAAGAACTCCAGTTTACACCTTAAGTTAGTCTTTTAGACTCCAAATGTGGCCTTGCTGTACACATGTCCCAACCAGAGAATCACAGAAGCAGAGTGTCTAAGCTGTGGCATGGTGAAGAAATTAATAGCTGAATACTGGAAAATGAAAACTAGGTCTGAAATTTAATAAAACAACCTAAAAAATCCATGCAGAAGAAAGCACTCTTATAGTAGTGATCAAGGAATGTCTACAGAAATTCATGATCAGAAGGGAGGAGTGTATAAGAGCATTTTAAAACTGAGGTGTTTGGCTTGACTAAGGTTGCTGACACAGGTCTAAAATCAAATTCCCCTTTTCCCCAGATCCTTGCTCCTGCTTTCAGAATACGTGCACTCCTCTTCCTTCCGGGTGAATAATTATGTGGTTATGCTTGCTTAAATTTATGAAAAAAGTGTTCCAGGAACAGCATGACAAAAATGCTCTGTTCTCAGGAGAAAATGTTTATGCAGAATGTTATAGGGAGAACACTTACACAGGTTGTCCCCAGAAAGTCTGTGATGGAAATTAGATTGACTGACATTATGAGAAGTTTACTTGTGATATATACGTAACCCCCCACCCTCATATACAAAAATCCCCTTTCAGACTTTAGAGCATTTTCTTACTGAATGCTGTCTAATTTGTGAATTGTACATCTCTTAATAAAACTCTTCGCTTTTAACCTTAGCAGGTTCAGAGATTTTTTTTTTTCCCTTTAACAGTACTCAATGTTATTTTATCTTCACAAAAGGAAGTTCAAAGTTTTCTTTTCTTTTATATGTTTTGAAACAGTTTATATAGCAAAAAAATTGCCTATTCTTTCAAGGTTTTATGGAGCATTCCCGTTAAATGGTCTGTGCCTATTGTGCTTTTGGAGGGTTAGACCTTGGACAAATGTCTTTATTTATATTCTTGTAATTAATCTTGCAAAAGATGTTAATATTCAACAACATCCAGTTTTCCTTTACTTCTGGGGAAATGGGAATTTTGCATTTCCCTGACTCCTTGAAGTTATGTATGACCAGTGAAATGACAGAAGTGGTGTGTGTCATTCCTGATGGGAGCTTTTAGGAGTCAAAGATTGACCTTCCATGCCCTAATTCCATGTGCCAGTTGATTGTGGAAACACATGCTGAGATGATAGCATATTAAACCGTAAAATATATCATATTTTACAATAATTAAAACATTGTTTTAGGTATGTGATTAGACAAGGAAAAAACAGAACAAAATAGAATATCCAGAAACCCAGGCAAATGTCTGTGAGGTTTGCCATTTGAAGTGACATTTCAAAGCACTGGGGAAAAAGGATGGATTATTCAACTGATAGTATTGGAATAAATAGCCATTTGGAAGAAATACAATTGAATTCCTATTCTATATCATGTATTTTCCAGGCTGATTATACACAGTTAAGTCATGCAAAAGCTTTGAGAGATAAAGCTCCCTCTGCTGAAATAAATGTTTCTTTATCTGCTTTTCAGGAGGAAGTTCTGCCTCTAATGTACCCAGGTGAGAACTCTTCCTATTCAAAATTGCAACTCTAGTGATCTCCTTACTTGCAGTTTTAAACACTTGTTATTACTCTGTTTGTACATAGATTTCAAGGCCATAATAATTCCTCAATTCTCTACTTCATTATATTTATGCTTCAGGGCATTGTCTGAGGATGGCCCACATGATCCTGGGTGTGTTCTTGGATAGAATTAGATATTTTAAAATTAATTTCCTAATTTGTATATTCAAGATTATTTTTTGGGTACCTGTAATGTATGAGTTCTTGTTAGATGTCAAAAGGATGAAATATGCATACTATGGAGTTTATTTCCTTCCTCAAGGGACATACTTTATTAAAGGAGACGTAAGACATGTACAGAGTATGAGAAAGAAAGAAAAAGTAGTGAGTAATATGCAGGTAAAGTCCTATGAGTGTTTATTAGAAGAAAAAAATTAACTCTGGGGTAATATCATTGTCTTATTTATGACTCTGGAAACCCTGGTGCGGTAGTGGGTAAGCACTACGGCTGCTAATCCAGAAGCTGGCAGTTCAAATCCACTAGGCACTCCTTGGAAACTCTACCGGGCAGTTCTACTCTGTCCTATAGGGTCACTATGAGTCAGAATCGACTTGACGGCAGTAGGTTTGGTTTTCTTCATAACATTTGAAAAGGACAAAGAGAAGAAATAGAAAATTTCTGCCAAACCAGTGTAGCTAACCTATTACAAAAATACTTTCTTCAACAACAATGAAACAAAGGCAATGAATATGAACTTAAAAAACAGCTATACTAGAAAAAAAAAATTGTGATTAAGTAATGTATCTCTGGCCCTGTCTCTGGAAGCTCACCTGCAGTGACAATCTGGTTTCATCTTGGGACACCTTGAGAGACCACACACAGATAGTCTATACAAAGGCCCATAATATCACCCAAGGACGGTGACACCTGCCTGGCTTCTTACACCCTCTCTCCCAAGATTCTCTCATTTCTTTTCTCACTCACTGTTCTTGGGATTATCATGTAGTCAGTTCATTTTCTCACAGAGGTCCTTCCAGCTCAGGCTCTCAAGAGTCCACCCATTCCAGCCCACTCCCAGCAGTGGGGGAGCTGCAGCCCCTGTATGCCAATTGTGAGACCATCTACTCCAACACACTCACAGTGACAGAGAAAGGGCAGCCAGACTATGCAAATGGTGAGTTTCTTCCTTGGAAGGGGCTCTGGGGCTGAACCAGGGAGGAAAGAGGGAGCGAGGGAAAAGACCATAAAGTTAATATGGCCTAGACTGTTTTCCTAGGTACCCAACCCTCAGGAGTACTAGTTAATTCCTCAGGATCATGTTGGGATTGGAAAGTTAATTAAGGAACAGGGGACTGGATAGACATGTTTAGAGTTTGAGCCACTGGCCATGACATCTGTGAACTCTTGTCTTCTCCTTCTAGATGGTGCTGCAGATAAGGATGTAGTTTATTCCCAGGTGTGGAGCATCCAACAGACAGAAGGCGCAGGTGAGAAACTGCAAAGTCGTTCTTGTCAGATGCCTCTTCCCACAGAAGTGGGGCTGTTTTGTGGTGCTGTGTGTGCAATAAAGACTTCATCACATCACTTGCCCTTGATGTGAAATCTGTGGGTCTAAATGGAAACAGGAGATTTCTAGAGGAAGGTTCTTGTAGAGAAGCTGAATTAGAAAAGAAAAAGAAAAAAAGGCAGATGGTCCATTGAGTCTCCATTTTTAAAAAAAAATTTTATTGTGCTTTAGGTGAAAGTTTACAGTGCAGGTTAGTTTTTCGTTCAAAAAACTTATACACAAATTGTTTTTGACATTGGTTGCAATCCCCGCATCGTGTCATCACTCTCCCTCTTTCCCTTTCCACCCCAGGTTCTCTGTGTCCATTCATCCAGTTTTCCTGTCCTTTCTCACCCTCTCATCTTGCTTTTGGGCAGGTGTTGAGTCTTTATTTTGATGGGACTAGGCAATCAGGGAGAACCTGGGATACAAGACAAAATGAACAAAATCAGGCAAGAGAGAGAATATCTCCAGTTGAGGGAGGAGTGTTCAGCCAGGAGAAATTCCCTGAGTTGAAGAGGAACCTGACTTCTTGGAGTGTGATGGGAGGAGTCACTGAATGCATCTAGAGGCATCCAGAGGATTTTCACTTTGACATGTAACTTTGCAAGAACTGAGACAAAGGTTCTGTAGCAGTGAAGAGCCATGTCGTTGAAGTTGCTGCCCAGTAACCTTGAAGCTGCAACACGAATACCAGCCTTTTAATCTGTGCTCCCAGCTGCCTCCAATACAGCCAATAGCTGCTTGCAATTCAGCCAATTTCCTGGTCAATAGTCAGCCACCTACTCTCCTCTCAGTCTCTGTAGTTGGGTCCTCTGCCAGCTCTGCTCAGAGTTGTGCTGCTGCAGCTTTATGTATGAGTTGGTTACCCTGTTGCTCTCCTCTGTCTGCAGCTAGCCCAGCAGAATTGAAAGACACAATCAGCCCCACTGTGCCAGCAGATGCACATCTTCCAGGCCCTCTAGGTAGTGATCTGTAGTTAGGAAGAGGGTAGGAGATTTAGTCCTACTAAGCCCACCTAAGGGAGCCCTGCTGGAGCAGTGGTTAAAGTGCTCATCTTCCAATCGAAAGGTCGGTGGTTAGAGCCCACCAGCCACTCGGAGGGAGAAAGATGAGGTAGTCTACTTCTGAAAAGATTTACAGCCCTGAAAAACCTGAGGGCCAGTTCTATTCTGCCCTATAGGATTGCTGTGAGTAGAAATTGACTTAATGGCAGTGGGTAAATGCCCATCTAGAAAGAAGGGAGAAAGAAGCAGACATCACTGAGCAGCACCTACTGCCAGACTCATTCTGTGAGAATCCTGTGTGTGACTCAGGGTTTGTCCACCCTTGCCTGTGCCTCCAGTTTCCTTCTATATAGTAAGGTGAGCCACCCATGGATGGTGGTCTAAGGAACGTAAAGGAATGACAGGAAAGTGATCCCTGGAGAAATACTATATTGGTTAGAGGACCAATACTAAAAACTATTGTGTTGGTTAGAGAAGGCAAAAGAAAAAAAAAAAAGGGAAAATAATCCATGGAAACAGCATCAGAGAGAGGAAGGGCTTTATTAATAAGGGTTCATGGAGGTCTAAGAGGGTAGATGGAATCTTAGAGGAACTTCATGGTGAGCAGCATTAAAGGATGGATTTCACAGAAGAGCAACAGGAGAAGATGGAAATCTATATATTAAACATAATAGTTCTGTGCCCTAGGGAATAAAGTCTGGGAGTAGTGTCTAAGTAGGAGCTAATAGCACGGTACTTTTTTCTTTTTTTCTCTCCACAGCAAACACCAGAGGGACATTTCCGGAGACCAAGGTGAGCTAGACTTCTTGGAAGCTCGTCATCTCGCTTCCCTTCACCATATTCTTTTCTTGCTCACTTGTGTGTCTCCCCCAGGACTCTTCAGTCACCTACGCTAATGTGAGGAAGACATAACACTTGGAGGAATCAGACGGGAAAAGCAGCAACAAGGATAGAGTAGCAATAAAGATTGCCATAAAACTTTATGAAAACATTCAGGATGTTCATAACCATTATAGCCAGATGTGCTTCAGGGACTCTAGGCAAGCCACCTTGTGTCATCATTTCTTTTCTCACCAAGTTCCTTCCCCAATATCTTCTTTTATTCATCAAATATTTATTTGAACTGCTACTGTTTCCCGGACACTGTGTAAGAAATTATTTCTGCTATCCTCTCTTAAGCTATCAACGCACAAAGAGCCAAGGAAAGAAGAACGAACCAGAGAGACAAGTTCTCATCTTGGCCTACTTTGAAGAGATGACAACAGAATCCATTTCTGGGCTATTTCCCTCCCACAGGAGGACCCAGTCATCTTTTGTCTTCCCAGGGACCTCAAAGTTATAAAATTATCTTCGGAAATGAATTGAATCCCCTCTTACTTTTGAAAGATTTTTTGAGTTGGGTTTGAAAGAGGAAACAGGAGCCTGAGTTAGCTTGCCGTATTGTCCAGGCACTAGAATGTTCAACTTTACATCAACTTAAACAAATTAACAAGGGATTTTATGGTTTTTTGTTTTTTTTTTAATGGAAAGTGTTCTCCTGTGGATCGGCAGTTTAGTTGAGAGATCAAGAACCCAGCCTTTAGAGACAGCTGCCTGGGCTGGCGTCCCATCTCTACTGCGTTAGCTGTGTGTCTATTCCTCCACCAGTCATGCACTGTCTTAATTACTGTAGCTACATAGTAATCCTTGCCATCAGGAAGAATAAAACCTCCCACTTTATTCTTTTTTCTCAGAATTGCTTTAACTATCAAATAGTAATAATATAGTAACATTTTTTGAAATCTAAAAATGAAATTTGCATGAAAATGGCCAATAAACAAGTAACCAGTTGCTATTGAGTTGGTTCTGATTCATGGTAACCCCATGTATGGCACAGTAGAACTGTACTCCATAGAGTTTTCAAGGCTGTGATCTCTCAGAAGTAGATTGCCAGGCCTTTCTTCTGAGACATCTCTGAATGGACTTGAACTTCTAAGCTTTTGGTTAGCAGCTGAGTGGGGTAACCATTTGCACTACCCAGTGACTCCAGTGGCCAAGAATAAACCCACTGCTCTCGCGTCGATTCCAACTCATAGCGACCCTATAGGACAGAGTAGAACTACCCCATAGAGTTTCCAAGGAGCACCTGGTGGATTTAAACTGCCAACCTCTTAGCAGCCATAGCACATAACCATAAGCCACCAGGGTTTCCAAGACTAGATAGACCAAAATATACACCACACCAATTGCCTTCAAGTTGACTCCAACTCATGGTGGCCCCACATGTGTCACAGTAGAATTATGCTCCATAGGGTTTTCAATGGCTGATTTTTTGAAAGTAGATCACCATCCATGTCTTCCCAGGCACCTCTGGGAGGAATGGAACTTCTAAACTTTTTGTTAGCAATCAAGTGCATTGGTTGTTTGTACCACCCAGGAATTCCAGACCAAAATAGTAGAACAGAATTGCAGTTGAGAAGAAAAACAGCAGTGACATTTGTGCACCTTTCATAGAGAGATAGTATTCACAAATCAAGACGGTGATTTTTTTACCCTCATGCTAAATTTCATTTCTGCTCATATCACCATTAAAATGACAAAAAAAAAAAAAAACACAAAAATTGGGGAGAAAATCTGCATCAGCACATACACACACGAAACAGGAGTTCTATGAGATACTATGTGGATGGAACCAAATAAATGGAAATACCTTTGAATGTGCATTGGAAAGACCTGCCTAGGAAGTAAGCAGACACATTGCTTCTCAGCCTTTTGGCTAAGACCAAGTGTAACTAAGTGAACAGCATCCTTGTCATGACCTCCTAACTTCTAAGCTCTGAGCATCCAAAAATCAAACCCTTTGCAGTTGAGTCAATTCTAACTCATAGTGACCTATAGAACAGAGTAGAACTCCCCCATAGGGTTTCCAAGGAGTGGCTGGTGGATTCAAACTGCTGATCTTTTTTGATTAGTAACCATGCTGTTTACCACTGCATCACCAGGGCTCCAGCTCCAAGCATCAGGGACTGACAATTAGGGTGCCCCACGGAGTTAACCACAAGATGAGGGTAATCTCAACTACAAAATTAATTAACCCTGGGAGACACAGCAGGTGTCAGAATATGAACGGCATGGTCAGTGTGCCTACCCACTGTCAGTACTAGGCAGTCCCAATGGTCAGATAGAGCAGACCACTGTCTACCTGAACTTCAAGAAGATTGGAGTGTGGAGGCAATGCCCTAAGCAAACATCTATAACTACATATGTAAGTGAGCCCTTGAGAGGAATTAGCTCTGAGTATTTTGGAACTTATGATACGCAGAGATCAAAAAGAAATTCCACTGAACTTGTGTGGACCTGCTTTAGCTGAAGTAGTGATGACCACTTGAGGTGATATAACCCCAACTTTGAGATAGGCAGAGATACCAATCAATTATGTGATTTGGTAGAGTCATGTGCCAAGACCAGCACCTCTGAGTGAAGATAGGGTTTCCACTGAAGGATACAGGCATGCCTGTGATCAATCACGCTAAAAAGAGGTCAATCCGAGAACAGGAAGAAAGGCTTCAGGATGTTGAAGAAGGAAATTTTCTTCCTAGTCCTGAGGTCTCGCTTTTAAGATGTGGAAACACCAGAAATCTCATATGTTGCTGGTGGGAGTATAAACTGGAAAATTTTAGCTGGATCTTATTTAAATGCAAATATGTATACCATATGTTATGGATTGAATTGTGTCCCTCCAAAATATCTGTCACATTGGCTAGGCCATAATTCCCAGTATTGTGTGATTGTCCACCATTTTGTCGTCTGATGTGATTTTCCTATGCGTTGTAAATCCTTCCTCTATAATGTTAATGAAGCACCATTAGGGGCAGTTATGTTAATGAGGCAGGACTCAATCTACAAGACCAGGTTGTGTCTTAAGTCAATCTCTTTTGAGATACAAAAGAGAGAAGCAAGCAGGGAGACTGCAGAACCTCATACCACCAAGAAACAAGAGCCAGGAGAACAGGGTCCCTGCGCTGAGAAGCTCCTTTACCAGGGGAAGAATGATGACAAGGACCTTCCCCCAGAGTCAACAGAGAGAGAAAGCCTTGCCCTGGAGCTGGCACCCTGAATTCATACTTCTAGCCTCCAAGACTCTGAGAGAATAAATTTTTGTTTGTTAAAGCCATCCACTTGTGATATTTCTATGACAGCAGCACTAGATGTTTTAGATGACTAAAACACCATACCAAACCCATTGCTGACGAGTCAATTCCTACTCACAGTGATCCCATAGCACAGAGCAGAATTGCTCCATAAGGTTTTCAAGGCTGTAATCTTTATGGAAGCAGACTGCCACATCTTTCTCTGGAGAAGCAGCTGGCTAGTTTGAACCACCAACTTTTCAGTTAGCAGCTGAGTGTTTAACCACTGTGACACCAGGGCTTCTTATGTTTACCATACCACATTAAAAAATCCATTGCCATCAAGTCGATTCCAACTCAGAGCAACACTGCAAGACGGAGTAGAACTGCCCTATGGGGTTTCCAAGGAACACCTTGTGGATTCGAACTGCCAACCTTTTGGTTAGCAGCCATAGCTCTTAACCACTATGCCACCAGGGTGTCCATGTAAACCGTATGGCCCACCAATTCCAACCCTAGGTGTATAACCAGCCACTGTCAACTCCAACTCATGGTGACCCAACGTGTGTCAGAGTAGAACTGTGTTCCATAAGGTTTTTAATGGCTGATTTTTCAGAAAGTAGTTTGCCAGGCATTTCTTCTGAGCCATCTCTGGGTGGACTCGAAGCTCCAGCCTTTTTATTAACAGCCAATCACATAACTCAATTCACCAGAAGAAAAATACAACAAAGTTCCTAGCAACCCCAAACTGGAAATTCCCCAAATGCCAATCGACAGTAGAGCAGATAAATAAATTGGGAGAAAATTATACAATAAAATACTATATAGCAATAAGAATGAAGGAACCAGAACCACAAGCGACAACATATAATTAATACTGTGCAAAAGATGTTCCACACAAGGAGTTCATACTCTGTGATTCCAATTTTATAAAATTCAAAACCAAGGAAAACAAGCCTATTGCATTAGAAATGAAGATACTGGTTACTCTCGGGGGGTTAGTTCTGGACACGGGGATGGGAGGGGTCTTCTGGGGGCCACTAATTCCAGCTCTTTATGTGGGTGATCATGCATATATTCACACTTTGTGGAATTCATTGAGCTGGATATTATGATTTGCGCATATATTATTTGTATATATATGTTATACAAAATATAAAGTTCAAAAAGACATCAAGAGTCACTAGACTTTATCAATCCTTGTTTTTTATTGTGGCAAATATGTATATAACATAAAACTTGCCATTTTAACCATTTTGAATACAATCTCAAAAAAAGAAAAGGCATTGCCGTCGAGTCGATTCTGACTCATAGTGACCCTAGTGGCATTGAGAACATTCACAATGCTGTGCAAAACTTTTGTTTTTTAAATAAGTTTCCAACACTTTAATTTGATTTTTTTCCCCAGTACTTTTTCCTAATCCTGTTTCTTTTTAATTTTTTAAAATTATTTATCTATCTTTCGTTGATGCTGATGAAAACATAAACAGCAGAACAAACACTAGTTCACTTTCTACATGTGTTTTCAAGACTTTTTCATCACCACCAACAGAAACTCTGTACCCATTAAGCAATAACTCTCAATTCATCCTATCAAAAACGAACAACTCAGAACACTACTAACAGCACTGATGGCGTAGTGCTTAGAAGCTTGGTGCTAACCAAAAGGTCAACACTTCAAACCTACCAGCTGCTCCCGGGAAACCCTCTGGGGCAGTTCTACTTCGTTCTATAGGGTCGCTATGGATTGGAACCGACTCGATGGCACATAAGAACAACAACATGCAGGTTTAATAGACAACTTTAATGTTGAATGGCATATCATTACCCAGTAAATCAGTGCCCCCAAGTAATTACGATTTTCAGGGTACTTATATGTTTCTCAGGGAAAAAAAGGAAGGCCCTCGATGAGATGGATTGACACAGTGGGTGCCACAATGGGCTCAAGTACAATAATGATTGTGAAGATGGCACAGGACCGGGCAGTGTTGCATTCTGATATGCGTACAGTCGCTGGGAGTATGAACTGACTCAACAGCACCTAACAACAACATACATGATTTCATCAGAAACTTTGAGCAAAAAATGTTTGATTGGCTGACAATTATATCAGAATATATAAATCTTAAAAGAGCAGATGTGCTCAAACATTATAAATAATAGAAAAACAGCAATCTTGCTAAGACAATTGCAAAATCAGTGAGCCATGACTGTAAGACCTCTGGAGTCTTAGAAGCAGGACATGCTCATTAATCTTCAATTGTTTTTGAAAGGACAAGTTTCAAGTGAGTTTCAGTGGGCTGATCATCTAAATGGAATTACGTGAAACTAGAAAAGCTGCTTCTAAAGGATAGTTACAGTTTAAGGCATGACTATAAGACTTAAAAATTATATATATATATGGTTAAATAGCATATATATATATATGATTATACAGCAAATAGGTTTCTAACACTTAATGAGATACTTTCAGTGTCATGGGCAAGAGAATTCTGTTTTCATAAAACAAAACTTATAATTTATTTCACAGTCCCTTTCCCCAGCCCATGGTAAACACTAATCCAGTTCCTTTCTCTGTGCGTTTGTCCATTCTGGAAATTTCATATAAATGGGATGATACCATATTTGTCCTTTTGCGTCTGGCTGATTTCACTCTGCATCATGTTTTCAAGGGTCATCTATAGCATAGCATGTATCAGAACTTCATTTCTCTTTATGGCTGAATAATATCCCATTGTACGGATACACTGCATTCTGCTTATCCATTCACCTGTTGATGGACACCTGGGTTGTTTTTACCTTTTGGCGATTGTAAATAACGTTGCAGTAAACATTGGTGTACAAGTACCTGTTTGAGTCTCTGTTCTCAGTTCTTTTGGGTATACACCTAAGAGTGAAATTGCTGAATCGTATTTTTTTTATGGTAGTTCTGGAGTCCGTGGGTCATACAAATGGTTGACATGATTGCTGCTAACCAAGAGTTCGGCGGTTTGAGTCCACCCAGAAGTGCCTTGGAAGAAAGGTCTGAAGATCTACTTTTGTAAATGAGCACTGAGAGCCCTACAGGGCACAGTTGTATTCTGACACACATGGGGTCATCACGAGGCTAAACCAACTCAACAGCAACTGGCTTTGTATTATAGTAGTCTATTTTTAACTTTTTGAAGAACCACCATTCTCTTGTCCACAGCGGCTCCACCATTTTATAACCCACCGGCAATGGATAAGGGGAAAAAAAAAAATTTTTTTTTTTTTTTTTTTAATGGATAAGGGTTCCAATTTGCTATTTTCTGTTTTTCTGATAATAGCCATCTTAGTGGGGCCATGACTCAACAGCAGTGGGTTAGTGGGGAGATGAAGTGGTATGTCATTGTGGTTTGGATTTGCAGTTGCCTAATGCCTAATGACATTGATCATCTTTTCATCTGCTTATTGGCCATTTGTATATTTTCTTTAGTCTATTTTAGTCTTTGGCCCATTTTTTAATTAGGTTGTCTTTTTATGTTGAGTTGTAGGAGTTTTTTCTGTATTCTGGTTATTAAACACTTTTCAGATATGTAGTTTCTAAATATTTTCTCCCTTTCTGTAGGCTATCTCTCCATTTGTTGATAAAGTCTTTTGATGCCCCAAATTTTAAATTTTGATGAAGTATTTCGTGTGTCTGTGTGTGTTTTGGAGTCCTGGTGGTGCAGTGGTTAAGAGCTTAGCTGCTACCAAAAGGTTGGCAGTTCGAATCCACCAGCCGCTCCTTGGAAACCCTATGCGGCAGTTGTACTCTGTCCTATACAGTCACTATGAGTAGGAATCGACTTGATGGCAACCGGTTTGGATGTGTGTTTTAAACCAAGAATTTCAATTTATAGACGCATTTACCTGAGACGAATTGTCAGTAATGATGTGTTTGTTCTTATTTCTGTCGTACTATTTTGTTATTTCTATTCACCGTGCTTTCTTCTGTTTTAAAAATTTCTGAATTTTACCTGATCAATTTAATGTTTTATTCTATTTTGGTTTTGCCTAGTAATTGAAAATTCTATGTCTTCTTTCTATTTTTTAAAAAATACATACAATTCTGTCAATATCGAGAATTAATCAATACCTGTAATCTTCCTTCAGAAAGGAATGCCTTTGTAGCTTTTATTCCCCTCACCTCTATATCTCACAAGGGGTATAAAGTTTAGTTCCATACTATTTTTTAAATTTCTCTTAAACATTATCTGTCTTCTATTTCTAAAATATTTTCCTTATCATTTGCGTTAAACTTCTTGCCTGTTGAGTGGCAACTGGGGTCTTACGTGCTAGCAAGTGACCACCTAAGATGCATCAATTGGTCTCAACCCACCTGGACCAAAGGAGAATGAAGAACACCAAAGACACAAGGTAATTATGAGCCCAAGAAACAAAAAGGGCCACATAAACCAGAGACTGCATCAGCCTGAGGCCAGAAGAACTAGATGCTGCCCAGCTACAACCGATGACTGCCCTGACAGGGAATACAAGAGAGAATCCCTGATGGAGCAGGAGAACAGAGGGATGCAGACTTCAAATTCTCATAAAAAGACCAGACTTAATTGTCTAACTGAGACTAGAAGGACCCCAGAGGTTCTGGTCCCTGGACCTTCTATTAGCCCAAGATTGGACCCATTCCCAAAGCCAACTCTTCAGACAGGGATTGGACTGGACTATAAGACAGAAAATGATACTGGTGAGGAGTGAGTTTCTTGGCGTAAGTACACACATGATACTATGTGGGCAGCTCCTATCTGGAGGCAAGATGAGAAAGCAGAGGGGAACAGGAGCTGACTGAATAGACATGGGGAGTGCAGGGTGAAGAGGAATGCACGGTCCCATTAGGGGGAGAGCAACTAGGAGTACATAAAAGGAGCACATAGCAAGGTGTATATAAGTTTTTTTATGAGAGACTGACTTGATTTGTAAGCTTTCACTTAAAGCACAATTGAAAAAAAAAAAAAACTTCTTACCTGCATTATCAATAATTATTTGAACTTTCTAAAAAGTTATATTGATTTCTGTGTCCTTTGTCTTTCTTTTTTTTGAATTTTATTTTCTGGGGTTGCTGAAGCATATCTGTGAGGTTTGTCTTTTTTTATTTGCAATAAAAATGTTCGGATGACATGCTTTCTGCATCTTTTTGTTTCCAGACATATTTTAATCTTGTCCTATCATAATAAAAATTATGACTTACTAGAATATGACTACAAGGTTGGGGTAAAAAAAAAAAGGCACTTTAATTCTGAAGATATAAATATTTCTTCAGCTCAGAGGAATTTTCTTGTTATTGTTATATTTTTAAATTACTTTTCCCCTGTTTTCCTTCTCTACTCTTTTTTTAAGTTCTGGAATTCATTTCTCCTTCCTTTCCCCTTTCTCTTTCTCTTCTTCCTCCTTCTTTTAGACAGTGTATCTCCTCAATTGTTAGTTCTTTTCTTTAAGATTTTATATCCTTTGTCTTCATTCTTTAGATCCCAGGAAGATTTCCTTATTTAATCTTCCAGGTCATTGATTTGATTCCATTTTGGTTTAATTTGCTATTGGGGTAAGGAAGCAATACCTACCCATATCTGAGAGAAACAGGCTTTTAACCTAGAATGCTATATCCAGTCAAATTGTTGCCCCAGTATGGGTGGGTAGGTTGCAGAGGGTTGATTCTTTCACCCTGTGGAGAGATGTTCTCTGTCAGCCACAGAACACTGGCTCTAGAGATATTTAAACAGTGACAATCTTGATAATGAAAGAAAATGCCCAGAAAACAGGGCAGGGAAAAAAGAGGCTGAAGCCAAGAAAGCAGCAGCTGGGAAGGCCCAGGGCATGGATTGCATACTTGTCAATAAAAAGGATAACTATTAAAATCACTCATGCTTCCATCACTCTGTGACAACTGTTATAATATCTCAGTATCCACTGGTCAAACTATTTCTTATGTATGTGCTCATATATACATAAATTCATGATTCTAAATGAAATGACACCTATACCTTGCTTTTTCTTTTTCAATATTTTTGTTATTGCATGGCATAGAATCACTTTACTAAAAAAAAATGCAATTTGACCCTTTAGTCCCGGTTCCAAAGCCCCATGCAGTAGTTGGCCTTTGCATGGATTAGCTGGGAGTGTGGGGCAGGGGGGCCTGCCCGGTAACTGATAAAAATCCTAGAACATGAAAGCACAGGTGGGGCTTCCTGATGGACCTGAGTCAGGAGTGCGGGACACAGGAGTCCTAAGCTATGGCCCTCCCAGACCAAGTAAACCTGAGATGGTGATGGAGGAAGTAGCTGCAACAGTACCAGAAGAAGTGGAGACAATGAACAAATCCAGGTGGTGTCAGCAGTGTAAAGACTGAACCCCACCCAAGAGCTGAGAGGAGCAACCAATAGCAGACCCCGAGAAGTGATGTCATTGAGCTTCCTGGGTGAAAGTTTCCCGATGGGTGAGAATGAACAGTGGTTCTCACCAACAGTAATCATTTTGCGAAGTAAGCAGGTCTCCTTTTAGACACTGAGGTCCCATGGTGGGACCCTCCCAAACCCTGACTTCCGTATATCTTCATTTCTGTTTGTATCCTTTTCTGTTATTAAGGTTGTTGTTGCAGTTATGTTGTTTCCATGAGTTCTCTGTGACTGTTCCAATGAATTATCAAACCCAATAGAGAAAGAATGTTGTGGGGAGAACAGCTGAGGTCAGAAATGGTGGAGAAGTTGGAGAATGGGTGTATATTTCACCTCCGCTTCAAAGAAACCAGTTTGGTGCTGATTCTTATGGTTAGGGTTGTCCTTTCAGTTGGTGTCCAAGAAATTTCTCTCCTATTTGTTTCCTGATTAGGGTCCGTGCCCCGGAGCAGTCAAGCCAATGAAACATACTCCAAGTCAGAAAGACAGAGAAAGTTTATAAGGAAGTAACACCAATGGGACACCTGACAGCAACAGTGGCTGCCTTCATGGGGTCCTGAAAAGCAATTTTTTATGTCAGAGCTTATATATAATTTTTGCAAGGATTATATAGTGTCTTCAGGCACGTAGCCCGCAGATGGTTGGATGCGTATACATCACAAGACACTTACAAGAAACTCTTCATCAGACTAAAAGCATGCATCTGGACTCGGCTAGTGGAAATAGTCTACCAAGTGCACTCTAACTGAGATAAGAAGCAAGAAGAAAGTTACAGACCAAAAGCACTCGGCAGCCTTCCTAGCCGCTGTCTTGCAGGCTGAAGGCCATCCCCCAAGAAAACAATAAAAAGGAGGGAGACCAAGGCTGCAAGAGCCAAGAAGGCCCCACACACCTTTGGTAAGAGACCAGTGTGGCTGGTGTAATAAAGAAGACATTGAAAGTGAGTGTACAGAACACCAAGCAAAAAACACTTAGAGGTTCTTTACAGTATCGTCATGTTATTAGTTATGCCAAGCTCTCAGTCGCCCATTTTGAAAAGGAGAAAACATGCTGAGAGATATTAGGGTCACATATTCACAGTTATATGCTCATGCCATTGAATGTTTTTCTAAGATATCATTTGTAGTGTCACCTTGTATGTTTAAATATATAGTAACTTGTCTTATAAATTACTTATTTTAGGGCATATGGAGTCCTTGGGTGACACAAATTGTTAAGTGCATACTAACCAAAAAGTTGGCAGTTTAAGCATACCTACAGGTGCCTCAGAAGAAAGGCCTTGTGGTCTGCTTTCAAAAGGTCACAGCCTTGAAAACCCCGTGGAGCACAGTTCTAGTCTGCGCACATTGGGTTACCATCAGTTGGAATGGACTTGATGGCAACTGGTTTTATAGTATTGACAAATACTCAATATTCTAAACAATGCTATAATGAGCATCCTTTTATCTAAGTCAAAATTTTGAAAGTATTACTATTTTAGAGAAACAAAAGCCTGTTATTCTATACAGAGACAGGCAATACTTGGCAGCATTTTCCCTGAGGCATCTTGGGAGATCGTGTGAAGGGCTTACCAGCTTACGATACACTAGTATCAAGATAAAGAATTGAAACAACCTTATGGAAAAGTGCAACGTTCATTTTCTCACATTCTGTATGAGGAAATAGGGTTGAAACACTGGAGGAGTCTCTTATCTCCTTGCTTTCTGTTCCTATAAAATATTCTGAAGCGTCTACTCTTGTTCCAGCTTCTTATGCAGGCCAGTTGCTGAGATAGTCTCCTCTCAAAAAGCTGAGTGAGGAGTTCCCTATGCTACTGTGGTCATTACCGCGGGCCTTCGGTGAGTTGAAGCAAGATCTAGGGCACCTAGAAGATGGAGATAGTTATCTAGAGATCCTTGGGGCTTTCTCAGAGTCTCTGTCTCTGGCCAGCACCTAGAAGGAGGCTGAGTCTCCCCTTCCATTCCACTTCCCAGAAATACCTGGGAATTGAGGAAATAAACAGGCCTAAATTTCCAAGAAAACCTAAAAGGTGGTGAATTTCAGTTTCCAATTATAGTAGGGAGAAAAAAAAAAGAAAAAAAAGAGCTTATTCTTTGTCATGAATTTATGCCCTAACCTCGTAGGATATTTTATAAATGATGTAATTGAGATTTTTTTCCAACACTAAACCCTAATGATCCACTCCTTTCTTCCATACTTGAAAAAAAAAAAAAAAACGTAGATAACAGATTAAAATTTATGAAAGTCAACAAGGAGGACTCACAGGAGACAAAACTCCTCCTCCATCTCTGGGGTTAGTTATCAATGAGAGGGGCAACCTCCACTGGGTCAGGCCCTTTCCCAACCCACTTAGTTCTGGACAAGGGGAAGGTAAGAACTGCTAGGAAACAATATTCCTTTCTCTGTACTTAATAGGCACTCTGTATATAATTTTAGAATGAATGGGTGGGCTCTTAAGCCAAAACTTGACCTGAAGTTGGGAAAAGGGGAGTTGCACATGACACAAAAAAATGGAAGAAACTCTCTTCTTCTTGATGTTCATTCCTTAGCTCTATGTCTCAGGTTATAGATGGGTTCTGAAAAAGGGGAAATAGTGAAAAGAATGGAAACTATAGATACCACACATCTTGAAAAAAGGAACACTTTTTGGCAACCGGCAATGCACGTGTGGGCATTTCCTTTGTGTGTGTAAAATGAAGTATGGAATGAAGTGTTGTTGGGATGGTATGGCTTTTGAGAAGATACAGAATATGGGAGAAGAAATAAGGGAAAAAGAGAAGTAGGGTAGGTTGATGTTCATAAAATCCTCAGAATTATGGATTGAAAAAGATGAGACTATTTCTTTTTGCTCATTTCTCATTCTTCTTGCAGCTTCAGTCAGTGAACACTTTGGTAAGTTTTTCTGTTTTTCCAACCTCAGAGATTTTGAGTAATTCTGTCTGTTTTAGGTTGCTAGTGCTGCCATAACAAAAACAAAACAAAAAAACCACATGTGGGTTCCTTTAAAGAACAGCAATTCACTGTCACACCATTCAGGATGCTAGAAGTTCTAATCAGGACATCAGCTCTAGGGAAGAGTGCTTCCTTGTCAGTAGTCCCAGTGTGCTCAGGCTTTTACCTGCCCCATCTCCCCATGGTATCTTTCCCTATGTGTGTCTCGGAGTCTATTTTGCTGTTTTTATAGGACACCACTCAGAAGTGATTAGGTCTCAGACCCATGCTACTCTAGCATGGCCCGTTAACCTAACAAAAGAAACCCCCTGTTTCCAAACAGGGTCCTATTTACAGGTGCAGGGTATTAGGACTTGCACATTTCCATCCATACACACAATTCAGTCCATAACACCATCCTTCTGATCAGCTCATGAAGCCTGTGAAAGCAGTCTCAGACCCATGAGTGTTGTTAGATATGCAAATGCTCAGTGGTTTCCTCAGCCTCGCCCTGTACTCTCTTCACCTGACCTCCGCTCTGAAAATATCCATGTTTTGCTGGGAGGGCAGATGCTCCCTGAGCCTTTCAATCTTTTTGGTTCTTTTTCTTTATATCAGATGCTCAGAACTGGTGGTCTGTGACCTGTCTATCCAACAGATCTGTTTTGTTTTGCCTTTTCTTCTTTTTCTAATTAATCACCTTACATTTATGGAAAAGATGGCTTTAGGCTCTTCCTCCTAAGCTTTACCTTGGAGATGCCACATAGATGAGAGGAAGATTGGTGCCTGTCAAAACTAATGTGAAAACTATAATTAACGCATAGGGAGACAGAAATATAGGGAAGCAAAAGCTATGGTGAGGAAGAGGCAGACTGGAAGTGAGGGACTGCTTTCTGGATGAAGGCTTTCTCTGCCCCATATGGCTCTGAACTGATCTTTGCCCACCCCAGCAGGGCGATACTTCCACCAGATAGTAGCAGTGGAGTAATTATCATGGCAGCACTGGAACTCAGCCACATGGGAAGCAAATAATAGGTACAGATGTACTGTTTGGCTCTTGAGAATTCTTGTGTCTCCACTGCTGTCCATACCCCAAGGACTAGGCGATTATCATTGAAAGAGGCAAAAAAAAAAAAAAAAAAAAGAAACTCTTGGAAAAGATCAATAGCCAGGGTAGAAGCACAGAGAAATCCTCCGGGGTAGGCAAATAGGGAATCGTGTCCAGTTAGAGTACTAGAGGTTCTCTGCCTAAGACACACTCCTCACCATTCCCTAAACACATCCAATTGTGTAAGTTAAAGAACAGCGAACTAGAGATAATACATGTGAAAATCATAATCATCGAAAATAAATAGCTCACATCTGGATTGATTAACCAAAAGAGCAAAATGGAAAAGAGTGACATGAAAGATCAGGAGAAACTCTCCTAAAAATTTCGTGAAAGAATAAAGGATGGAAAACATAAGAATTAAGGGAGATGGAGGATGGAAGAGGAAATGACAACATTTGCATAATGGATGTCTTAGAGATAAAAGTAGAGGAAAACACTTGTGGAAAAAACTTCACAGAATCTGAGAAAGATGAAAGATTGAAAGTGTCATATTTTGCTAAGCTGGATAAAAAAATAGGGCAAATCCCATACATGGAAACACTAAAGTAAAAATTAAGAATATTCACCAAGGAAAAATTCTGAAATAAAGGTATTGTCTATGAGACACAGGAATTAGATTAAACTCAGACTTCTTAACAATAATGCTAAATGCAAGAATTTAATGGAAAGTAATATTTTCAAAGTGTTCAAGGAAAAAAAACAAATCTATAATTTTATATCTATACAAACTTTCATATACCAGGAATGGTGAATAAAGATATCTCTGCTATAACAGTCCTCAAAACTTTAATACACACACACACAGAGAACTGTCTAAAAAACTCTGAGAGAAATTGCCCTACTGAGAAGAAAAATATATGCAGAAATATGCCAAAGATATAGAAAGTGAGACCGAATAAATATAATAGTAAGATTTTGCTGTTTAAATAAGAAGGGACAAAAGATGGAAAATAAAATAAGTTTGTAAAATTCTGTTACCAGTAAAATTCTATTACTAATATAAGCTCAAGAGTCTGATAACATTAAGGAGTGGGGAAAGAGTTGTTGCAAAGGAATGGAAATGAATGCTATTGCTCATCTTAGTAAAACTAGAAATTGCCACCAGAAAATAAAAACAGAATGTATAACTTTCAGAACAGCATAAGAAAATTGAACCTCTATAATAAAAAGTGATAGGCAAGGAAAAAAAAATGTGTGGGTGAGCATAAAAGGCAAAAAAAGCAAAGCATCAGAAATTAGGTTCCATCGGGACAGTATTAAAATAATTGTGAATGAGGTAATTTAACATCAAAAAGCATGAATTCTCAGATCGGGTTTTTTCTTTTAAGACCGAATAATACTTCAGAAATGTATTTATAGCTCAGTAAGTAAAAACAAACACAAATAATACTTAATTCAAAATAAAACAATTATTGTTTCCCATTTTATCATTAATATATATTTTGTGGTTATAAATTCTCCTTGTCCTAGGAGAAAATTCACGTAGGTGCCATGGTTTTTCTTCTCACTCTTAAGTAATAGAGATATTGCATATTTAGTTCTCAATTTTTTTAATTAGAATGTTTCAGTCCTAGGTACTAATCAAAATTTAAAACTGGAGTTAGGATCAAATCATCTGCCTTCTCTCAGTGTGGGCGTATTTCACGCTGAGACTTTACAGTGAGATGGAGGATGGAATATAGTTAGTTTCATCTCATTTTCTCCATTTTGTCTCTCCAAGTGACATCAACAACTTTGGGCATGGACGGCAAGATTAGAAAAGGGCAGGCTTCCAACCGTCGAGGCATTCAGGTGTTTAAAGCTATTTTTGTTCCCTTTGTGGGGAGGTGGTGGTGATTCTCAGGTTTTCAGGGGTTTCCTGAAATGCTTAAATGCACACAAATGCATCTCTAGTCTCAGCGGTTACTTGTGACTTCTTCTCCAGCCCTTCTGCACCTTCTTACTGCTAGGGTGTCTCCACACCTCTAGGCGGCCCTACTGGACGGAATCTAAGATGATTACACACAGGGTTTCTCTGTCTCTTTCCCTCTCCTGTGAGGCTACCTTCTGAAAAACTCACCCATCCGATGCCAGCAAATGCTGACTGAGAAAGCTCTTTCCCAAGGCCACCACCAAAGCACTTCTCTGCCCTCCCCTCTGTATTTCTCAGGCAGGAGTCAAATCAGTCTAGTGTGCCCCTCTGAATACAGTGAACATAATACAAAAGTTATTTGAGTCATCTCAAAAAGCTCTCGCTCATCAAGCCCAAGGCAAAGGAGACATCCACCCAAACCCCACAGTTCTTCCACAGCGGAAGTAGGGAGAGGAATCCAGCACAACAACTCTTTTCAAAGAAATATATTCACCAATATATTCTTCTTTACTCTCTCCTAACCCTTTTACATTCCTCAAGTGAATGAGAGAGTTCAAGACTCATGGAATAAATTCTTAGAATTTTCTTTGTTACATATGATTATTTGTCATCTCATTTTGGAATTTCATAGCAATTGAATCATGATGTCTAGTCAAAACTGTTCTTTTAACATTTAAAACTAATCAGAGAAGTTGAAGATAAAGAAAAAACTCATATTTCAAATAAATATTGGTTAAAAAACCAAGAAATCAAGAGCATATAACATGCAATCATATACTCACATAACAATATAGCCTCAAAGTTTCACCACAGAGAAGTTCTGAGCAGGCAAGGAAAAAAAAAATGTTTCTGATATAGTGTAAGAATTTTGTGTTCTTCAACATAACTTTTAACAATTGTATGTCTGTTCAGGATTTACAATTATTTTGGTGTCAATTTGGTAAGTTATATGCTTCTACTGTATATTTTACCTAAGTTTTCCAGTTTATTAACAAACATTAGCATTACCTTTTTATTTTTATATTTCTACTCCATCCGTAGCTATATCTCAGTTTTCGTTTTTAATATTGTTTATTGATGCTTTCAACTCTTTCTTTAACTCAGTCAGCCTTATCAGAAGCTAGTCTATGTTATTAGTTTTTTTTGTTTTTTTTTAAAGAACCAACTTTCGTTTTTACTGGTCTACCTTTTGCATTAGTTATCTACTGCTGCCGTAACAGGTTAACACAAATTTAGTGGCTTAAAACAGCACAACTGTATTAACTTAAACTCTGTACATCAGGCATCTGACATGGGTCTCACTGGGCTAAAATCAAGGTGTCAGCAGAGCTTCATTCCTTCCTGGAAGCTCTCAGAGATAATCTGTTTCCTTGCCTTTTCCAGCTTCTAGAGGACTTCTCCCTCCATTTTCAAAGCGTGTAGTGCTGCAGTTTTGTGACCTTACTTTAGTGGTCATATCTTCCTCTTCCACAGTCAGGAGAGGTTCTCAACTTTTAAGAACCTTTGTGATTACACTGGGCCCATTCAAACAATCCAGAATAGTTTTCCCAGTTGAGGGTCTACAGATTAGCAGCCTTAGTTGCATTTCAATGCCTGTTTGCCATGTAGCATAATGTATTCAGAAATTCTGAGGATTAGGACATGGACATCTTTGGGGGGATCATTATTCTGCTTACCATAGCTTTTTAAAAATTATTATTTCTACTTTTGTCTTTCTTGTTCCTTCTTTCTACGGGTAATTTCCGATTTATGACAGGATTCCATTCTGACAACCCCGCTGAAAGTCGGTCCTGATGTAGGTTGAATACTTCATTTTTTTTTAAGTTTTCACTATTACTGCCTTTTATTATCAATATCTTTATAAATCCAATCTCTAGTTGTCGTTGAGGTTGGAAACATTACATATAAACTTACAGATATATTTTACTACATACATAAATAAAAAAATACATAAACCATAAAAAATTTCCTCCAATGATGAAGACTTGGATAATGTTGGCATTTTGTCAGTTGTGGTAATAACTCCACTTGTGGAAGGCTCTGGATCATCTGGATTATCCCTGGGAATGGGGATGGCATTTCTAGTCAGAAAGTCAGTGAGAGTTGCCTGTGTGATCTCTTTTCTTTTTTTCTTCATATATTTCCTGGCACCACCTCTCTGCTTCACAAATCTGCCTACCAACTTTAGCAAAGCAATCAGTGTTTGGGTCCATGTTTGCAAGCATCTGAAGCCCCTGAATTAGTTTCGAAAACTAAACCTATAAGGCAGTGCTTTAAATAATAAATCATAAAATTAAACATCTGTGAGTGAATGATAACATCAGCAAATTCCACATTGCAACACTGTATGTAACACACACTATTAATGATAAGTTATAAAAAAAAAAAAAAAAAGATGTTGTAACTCAAATACTTAGTAAATCAGGAACTACCTGTACTTTGGAGCCCTGGTGGTACAGTGGTTAAGCACTTGGCTGCTAATCAAAAGGTTGGTAGTTCTGTTCCACCCAGAGGTACCTCCCAAGAAAGGCTGGGTTCTGCCCTACTAGGCCCATCTGAGGAAGAAAGAAATCGGAAGACACTTCTGAGGAGCTTCTCTGTGGAAAATTGCTCTGTAAGACTCTGTAAGACTATCTACTCTCTCTCCATTTTCCCAATTTCCCTGTGTAATGTGAGGTGAACACCAGAGAGTAGCATAGCATCAGAGTAGCTGGTCTTTTCAGAGAGTTGTAATAGTCAGAACATCGGGAAGGAAAAGGATTTTTGTTGGTGAGTACTCGTGGGAAAGATTTATGGTTTCATGGAGACCTTGAGAGATTTCTGAAATGGAATTTTGAAAGGCTAGGTAATACAGAACAATGTAAAAGGAAGATGAAAATCTATACAGATGGCTCAATTGTTCTGGGCCCTGAGGAATGATATCTAGGGTGTTGACCCATTATTGCCCATAACTCAACGATTTCCTTTCTCCCACAACAAACTCTCAAGGAACACTGAAGAAAGATAAGGTAAGTTATACTTTATGAGATGACTTCCTACAATACCAATACTCCATGCTTTTGCACTTCATTTCGTAGATCTTTGCCCTTATGTGTCTCTCTAGGACTCCCTGGTCATCTATTCAAAGGTGAAGAAAAGTAACCTGCTGTATGACACAGTGAGAAAGCCAACTCATCCTGAACATGCAGAAAGAGAAAATTATGAGAATGTCCCATCGTCATAGAATGGCAAGACCCAGAGCCCCTGAATGAACCCTGGGGGACCCAACTGGTCACTCATTTTCTGCCATACTTATCCATATGCTTTCCCTCCTTAGGCTCCTCATTCAGTGTTTTCGACTTACCATTTTCCTGAGTGACGCAAATAGTTAATGTACTTGACTTCTAATTAAAAGGCTGGAGGTTCCAGTCCATCGAGAGGCACCTCAGAAGAAAGGTGATCTACTTCCAAAAACTCAGCCATTGAAAACCCTACAGAGCACAGTTCTACTCTGCCACACACAGGGTCGCCATGAGTAATCAACTCAATGGCAACTGGTTCATTGGTAAGGTTGCTTGGTTGGTCGATTGATTATCATGTCCCAGGAACAGTGCTGGGCACTGGGTGATGGGGGAGAGGGGAAGCATAGAACAGTAAACAATACAAAGTCCTCCCATCTTCTTTTGAAGTGAAGCAAGCAAAGTTCTTGGAGACCTTCGCCAGGAGAGCCAGAGATTGAACTTGGATGAGAGGGCTGGGCCTGAGCCTCATTCTGCGTGTCCCCTTGGGAGTCCGTGCACAGAGGCAGACCTTCTCCCCTTTCTTTTGACCAAGGGGTACTCAAAGGAATCAGTGGCTTCGGGCTCCCAGGAATGGAGGAATGGAAGATCTTGAGGCTATACCAACCTAATGTCACCAAATATGAGGAACGTTCTGGAGAGAGGGCTGACTTGATTATTTTATCTAATGCTGACCTTTAAAGTGAAAGCTTCTGATGCGCTTTCACTTCTCAAACAACCCAGAAACCTCTACTTTCAACTTACCCTGTACATTGTGTTACCGACCAGGTTTTGTTCCTGTGTATTTTAATGTCAAGAGTACCAACTTGTAACATTGAGAAAAAATTATAAAAATATCCTGAGACAATCCTTGCAATACATTTTATGCTCACAGCCTTACAGTTCTCAGTTCTAATAGAAAAGCTCTTCCCCAATTTTATTAAATTAAGAACTTTAAGTTCAAACCTCAAAATCTCCCTGGTTGGAACACCTCAAACATTTTTTACTGCAGCCTCTAGAACCTTCCATGACTTTAATTAAATGATCAAGGAATTTGCACTACTGTGGGAAGTTAATTTATATGTAACTATCAATCTAAAATTTCTCTCTTTAAAACTTATGCCTCAGACATTTCAAATAGCTGTGAACAACCAATATCAACAAGTGGTCACTGACAATCCACAGATTACTCCTGGGTGGCAGTTTGCGTGAGCTCCTTTCTTCCAATGATGACTCACTGGGCAGCAGTCACAGATGACGATAGCCTTGTATCCTGCCACTAATTTACACGGAAGGTGTCCCAGTGGTGTAATGGTTAAGCGCTCAGCTGCTAACCAAAAGGCTGGTAGTTGAAACCCACCAGCTGCTCCATGGGAGAAAAGACCTAGCAATCTGCTACTGTAAAGATTCCAGCCCAGGAACCCTATGGGGTAGCTCTACTCTGTCCTATAGGGTCACTACGAGCCAGAATAGACTCTACAGCACACAACAGCAACAGTTTATACAGAAATGAAGTTTTCGTGAACCGTAGAGAATAATTCTGATGGACAGAAGAAACAGGAAAGAAATGCTTCTTTTTAAAATGCTGCTATGAATGTATGTAAAAGTATAAAACAGTTTAAAGAATACTGATAAAAATGAACAGAAGCTTAAAAATAGAACATTATGAGTAACCTGAAATCCCTCATATGCTCCTCTCTAATTACACCCATCTCTCTCCTGCTAAAGGTAGTTTCTTATTCTGAGTTTTTAATTCTTGCCTTGATATTCTTTATAGCTGTATCACTTCTATATCCTTAAATAAAACCTTATTTTGCTATTGTTTATCTTATATAAATGAAATCATACAGTATATATGCATCTGAAACTGCTTTTACTGTCCAGACTTATTTTTTGAGATATCCGTATGCTCTTTATGAAACCACGGTTCATTTTTTCCACTTCTATCTAGTGTTCCATGTATGGATAGGTCACCACTTTTGTCCTCTTTACTTTTTGTAGATGGTAGTTTTGTTTCTGGGGCCCTGATGGCAAAGTGGTTAAGAGCTCAGGCTGCTAACCAAAAGGCCAGCGATTCAAATCTACCAGCCACTCCTTGGAAACCCTATGGGGCAGTCCTACTCTGTCCTATAGGGTCACTATGAGTCGGGATCAACTCGAAGGCACACAACAACAACAACGTGTTGTTTCCAGTTCTTTGTTACAATGAATGATGTTTCAATGAATGTTCTAATATGTGTTTCCTGGAGAGTATGACCAAAGAAGCACAGAAATAGGAAAAATCCACCTCATCACAGTAAAACTAAGGAGGTAAAAAAAATAAAGAAGCTGCAGACAAGGAGGAATTTCTGCATAACACAATGCAAATGGGGTCATATAGAGAGACATTCCACTAGCAAGTAAAGGAAGGTCAACACTGCCCAGGAAAAACCTGAATATATATATATATATATAAAATCTCCACCACTAAGCTCTGAGCTTGGAAGATTTAGAGGGTTTCGGAGACCACTGGCAGGATGGCATTCCTGTCAAATAGACAGTTAAGCCTAAGAGAAGCCTCAAGTATCAAGACATGAAGGGCATGGACATGGTGCTCAGCTACGCTTAGCAGGCTGAGTGAAGCCGAGCACTATCTCCATAGGTTTCAGATGGGGACAGTCAAGCCAACTGAAGAAGAGTAGTTATGCCTTTCAAGCTTTCACAGCAAATATAAATAAAGCTGTTGGCTGGACTAAACCCCAACCTTTGTCATGAAGAGACAAGAAGAATTGGATGAAGCTTGGTGCAGTCCAGTTTTGATTGGGCTATTGATGCTTGTGTGTGATGTTTAACTGAGCCTTTTCAAGGAAATACATTGATTTTGGATGATTTAGTAAGGCTAAATAGGATATGATAAAAATACTGAAAGATATAGATATGCCTACTATAAATCAATCTGGAAAGAGAACAGTCCTGAGACAGAAAACGAGGACTCATTTTCTTTCCCCTTTCTGGAAGTTTGTCACAGGCTCTGAGATTTGAGACACCTGAAGCATTTCCTACCATGAGGAATGAAGTGGCCCTGGAAATAGATTTAGACTTTGTGCCTATAGCCCCCATGTTATGTTGACCTTATTTTTTGCTCAAACCATCAGTTTGTTCTAAGAACATCTCATTGGACTTTTGAAAATATAACCATCATTTGGAATGGAGAGATTTTAGAGGTTGTGGCCGTAAGAAGCTAAATTACTCTTCAGATCAGTATAAACAGCTTTACTTTGATGGGAAGAGTTGCAACTCAGAATATTGTGTTGCCTTTTTTGAAGAAATACTTTTCTTAATTGTGGATGGGGCAATGTTTTATTCTGTTATACATAAGGTAGCCATGAGTTGGAGCTGACTCAATGGTGGTAACAACAACTGTAGATCTACACTATGCCTGCTTGTTGTTGGGACATTAGTTTGTGTCATTTTTTAATCAGTTGCCTATAAAATACTAGGAATCAGGAGCCTGGAGTCCTGGATGGATTGCAAGCCTAATCAATTTTCGTGGAAGAAAAAGATAAAAAGGAACATAACTTGGAAGTTTACATAAGACTATTAATGTCTCACATACTATAAATGTAAGACCAAATTGTCTCAGAATTTTGCTAAAGGTGGGCTACTGGATTCAGACATACTTTTAAAACCAAAGGCAAGATCACACCCATGTTAGTCGGTATTCAGTTTCCTATGAAGAAATTAATGTCAGCATTGTAATCATCCTGTAAAAAGGTCAGACTTGGGGCAGGATAAAAGAACTCAGAGACTGACCTTATCCTGAGAATAAGAAAAGCTACTTCCCTTTAAGCCTTAAATCTTAATAAAGAAAATATTTTCAAGGTCCCAGCATTGGACAGAGATAACGTAGCCTTTGCAACATGGTAGTGTGGCCACAAGAAGCTAAACAGTGGGAAGGCAGAGCCAAGATAGCAGACTAGTCAGTTGTACCAAGCCGTCTCTCTGCAACAAACTCCTGAAAAACCAAGTAGAACAGATACGGAGGTCAGTCCTGGAAACCTGAACTTTAAATGATGTGATAAAATATTAGATCAGAAGCCACTGAAAAGAAGAAACTGACCAAAAACAGCCAATGAGTAGAAATATGGAGCAGAGGTTCTCTGTCAACTGGTATGGCACAACTCGGCCATCTTGAGATAAAGCCAAAAATCTTACACAAAGAGTACAGAAAGACACCTTCACAGAACTCTCAACAGGAGATAGAAGAACAGTGTGGACACACCCAGAGCAAAGTGAGGTCCCTTTGCTGGCTGAAGCTCAAGGAAGTGCCCAGACAATATTACCAAATAACCAGAGGAGCATTCTCCTCCAACCCCCACTCTTCTGGCAAGTAGTGGCATGAACAACCCCATACCATCAGTCCTGACTGCTAGGGATCACACAACCCCCCCCCATTTTCTCCCCTATCTAACCCTGCCGTCCCCCACCCCCACCCGACTCCTCTCTCTTCCTGCCAGCTGCATTGCACTGCAGCTGAGAGAATCACCCCATGCCTCTCCATTCCCACTGGCCCTGTTCCACTGCATCACAGCGGAGTGACCCAGTCCCATGACCCTCTCTCCCTGCCAGCCTTGTCCAGCTGTGCCACAGTTGAGTGAACTGGCCCCATGTCCCCTCCCTTCTTACTGGCTCTTCTTAGCTGCACCACAGCTGAGCAACCCAGCCCTGTCCTTTCCTTCCCCACTGGCTCCACCACACAGTGCTGCAGCTGAGCAACCTGGCCACACCACCCTCTCACCCACTTGTCAGTCAAGCTGTGTCACAGCTGAATGACCCACACCACTTCCACTCCACTGAGCTGCAGCTGAGTGACCCAGCCTCACATCTTGCCCTCCTTACCAGCCCTGTAGTGTTGTGCTACTGCCTAGTGACCTGCCCCCATGCCCCTCTCTTCCTGCTGGCCCTGTCAAGCTGTGCTGCAGCTGCACAACCAAACCTGTGCCTTTCCCTTCCTACTGGCCTTGCCCAACTGTGCCGCAGCTAAGCAACTGGATGCTGAGCCTCTCGCTTCCTGCCAGCCTTGCCCTTCCATGGTCATCCTGAAACAGAGACAGCACCAATCCCAGACAGGGAATACAGGAAGGCAACTTCATAGAGCTCCCACCGAGAGACAGAGCACCCGGCAACCAGAGAAACATGCTTTCCCAACCTTCCCACTGGATCACTGCTGCACCAGGCCTGCACTGCCCCTCCCTTCCTGTCACCCAAGCCAGCTACCGAATGGAGGGAAGGGAGCCTGTACCACTCCCTGTTCAACACCCCTGCCCATCTGGCAAGGGGCTGTGAAGACTCCCATACCGCTGGACGAACACCAGGAGGCAGACATTGCCCACCCAGTCCACCCTCAGCCACCTTGGCAAACCACTGTACTGTTTGCTGCTGCTTTGTCCATCTAGGCAATATATCAAGACACGGTGGTGAGAGCCATCATCATGAGCAAGCAACAAAGCATGCCTGGCCTGCTGCCCTGACATAGCAAAACAAAACAAAAAAGCTGAATGAAATATACAATCAATAAATAAAGAAAATAATATCTGAATGTCTCAAAGATAGCAGACAATATCAAAACATAAAAAAGCAGGACAAGATGACTCCAGAAAGTGACCAAAATGATCAGATAACTTTCCAGAAGAAGAAAAGGCCTTGGGACAACTTGATATGGAATTCAAAAGTCTCATATTCAGGGCTACCCAAGAGATTAGGGAAGAGATCGAGGAAATCACAGACAAAACTAAGGAAAAAATAGACAAAATCATAGAAAACATTGACAAAATCAACAAAAACATAGCCAAAATCAAGGAAAACACAAAGCAATAGAAGAATTTAGGAAAATAATACAAGAACAAAACATCAAAATAAATAATTAGAAATCATACAGAAACAACTAGAAATCCAAAAGATAAACAAAAATGAACGAAAATGAATAACTCAATAGAAGGTTTTAGGGACAAATTTACGACAGACTCAGTGAAATTGTAGGCAAATCCATTAACACCATTTTGTTTGAGGAAAAACCAGAAAAAAGAACGAAGAAAACCTAAGAATTATGTAAAAAAAAATCAAGGGCAAAAATTTGCATGTGATCAGAGTTCTAGAACAGGGGGAGAAAATGGAAAGCACAAAGAGGATTGTTGAAGATTTGATGGCAGAAAACTTCCCTAATATCATGAAAGACAAAAAGCTGATGATCCAAGGAGCTCAACTAAACCCATAGAGGATAGACCCCAAAAGAAAGTCAACAAGACATACCATAATTATACTTGCCAAACCCAAACACAAAGAAAGAATCCTGAGAGCAGCTCAAGAAAACTGAAAAAGGGAAAACAATAAGACTAAACTCTTATTACTCCACAGAAAGTATGCAGGCAAGAAAGCAATGGGACGGCATATATAAAACTCAAAAGAAAAACAAACAAAAACCCTGCCAACCAAGAATAATATATCCTGCAGAACTCTGTCTCAAATAAAAAAATACAATGGTGAAATTAGGACATTTTCAGATAAACAGAAATTGAGGGAATTTGTAGAAACCAAGCCAAACTTACAAGAAATAGTAAAGGGAGTCCTTTGGTGAGAGAATCAAAAACAATCAGACAACAACTGGAGTCTAGGTCACAGGACATCAGCCAGATACCAACCTAGGTAAAGAACTCTCAAGAATAAAATAAAGCTGAAAGATTTAAAACAGGGAACCAGAGGCATCAATCTGTAAATGACGACAATGTCAAGAGGTGAAGAAGCAGTGTAAAAACTAAAATAACCCAAACCTGCTGCCGTCGAGTCTATTCCAGCTCATAGCAACCCTATAGGACAGAATAGAACTGCCCCCATAGAGTTTCCAAGGAGCACGTGGTGGATTTGAACTGCCGGCTTTTTGGTTAGCAGCTGTAGCTCTTAACTACTATGCTACCAAAACCTGTTGCCATTGAGTCAGTTCTGACTCACAGCAACCCTATAGCACTCTCAAATGGAGAGGAAGTCAAGGCAATATCAAGTAATGAAAATCTGGTTTAAATTTATAAAGATAAAGGCAAAATTTCAAGCTAACCACAAAGATAATTAACAAACCTACTCACCAAAATATATAAAAAAAGAAAAACATAAAGACTCACTAAACACAAAAGCTATAATAATGAAAGAAATCACACAAACAAAAGGAACTTAGCACAGGAAAATAACAGGAACTAAGAAAAGGTCAGCACAACAAAATGACAGCAAGAAGCTCACACTTACTGATAATCACGCTGAATGTAAATGGCTTAAATACACCTGTAAAGAGACAAAGAGTGGCAGAATGGATTAAAAAAAAAAAGAAAAGACCATCAATATGTTGTCTACAAGAGATACTACTTAGACACAAAGACATAAAAATATTAAAAATGAAAGGATGGAAAAATATATCAAGCAAACAGCAACTGAGAAAGAGTGGGAATGGCAATATGAATCTCAGATAAAATAGATTTTAAGGCAAAATCCACCATAAAAGACAAGGAATGACATTATACAAGGATTAAAGGGATAATCCACCAAGAAGACATACCTTAATAAATATCTATGCACCCAATGACAGGGCTCCAAAATACATAAAACAAACTCTGTAACAGCACTCAAAAGAGAAATACACAGTTCCACAATAATAGCAGGAGACTTCAGCACACCACTCTTGGTAGAGAACAGAACATCTAGAAAGAAATTCAGCAAAGATACAGAAGATCTAAAGGCCACAATCAACCAACATGATTTCAAAGACATATATAGAACACTCCACCCAACAGCAGCCAAGTGTACTTTCTTTTCCAATGCACATGGAACATTCTGCAGAATAGACCACATTTTAGCAATCCTAGTAAAATCCAAAACATCAAAATAATACAAAGCATCTTCTCTGATCACGATGCCATAAAAGCAGGAATCAATAAAGGAAGATTAAGGGATAAAAATCAAATATATGAAAACTGACAAATATATGGAAAATGAATAACACCTTGCTTAAAAACCCCTGGGTAACACTGGAAATCAAGATGGAATAATAATAATAAAAAATCCTAGTATTGAATGAGAATGAAAACTCATCTTACCAAAAACTTTGGGACACAGCAAAGGCAGTGCTCAGAGGTCAATTTATAGCAGCAAACACATCAAAAAAGAAGAAATGGCCAAAATCAAAATGTTAGCCCTACAACTTGAACAAATAGAAAGACAGCAGCAAAATAGAGAATAGAAAAACAATTGAAAGAATCAGTAAAACCAAAAGCTGGTTCTTTGAAAAGATCAACAAAATTGACAAACCATTGGCCAAACTGACAAAAGGAAAGCAGAAAAGGAAGCAAATAACTTGAATATGAAATGAGACGATATCATAACAGAATCAACTGAAATAAAAAGATCATAACAGAATACTATGAAAAATCGTATTCCAAGAATTTGAAAACCTAGAAGAAATGGACAAATTTCTAGAACTGCACTACTTACCTAACCTGACACAAACTGAGGTAGAAAATCTGAACAGACTCGTAACAAGAGAAGATATTGAAAAGATAATACAAAAACTCCTTGCTCCTCCCTGCCCCCCTCCCTGAAAAAAAAACCCCCAAAACACCCTGGTCTGGATGACTTTGTAACCTGACACTTTCAAGTCTGCTCAGCGTGGCTAGGAAGACACACAGAGCAGATGAAACGAGAGTAGTTTTGTTTACTTGGGCAAGTAAAGGAGCACACTGGAACTTGAGTCGCCAAGGTGTCTCTCAGAAAAATAGCCCAAGAGCTTTATATGGGTAAAGTAAATTGAATTTGGGGTCTCCAGGTACACCCCAGGATGTGGCCAGCTTGCTCATTGGTTTGACCTGAGAGGGCATTCTCAGAGTGGTCCCATCTTCTGTGCCTGTTTAGTCTGAAAGGGGGGCCACAAAGATGGCATTTTGCCCACATCTGGGGCATAAATGGGGTGTGGTTTTTAGCCTCTGATGTCAATAAGTCATCCGAGGGGCAATATCATTGGTACTGCGAAGTTGAGGCGGGCATGAACTGGTCCAAGACCGGTTTTAGCTGGACTGAAGACTCCAGTCTCTTGTTTTCTTTAACTGAGTCAGAACTGGAAGTATGCCTAAATAAGGAGATACTCTAAAAGCAGAGATTGGTTTCCATGTTGCCTAATAAGCTCAAACACTGGGGGTTAACTCTCTATGTTACTGAAGATGTCAGGTGTGGCCTCTTTGCGTGGCCCCTTGTTTATTCAACATGGCTGGCATACTGCCAGTCTCAGTTTCACTAGAGAATCCTACCAAACATTCAGAGAGGAGCTCACACCAGTACTACTCTATTTTAGAGCATAGAAAATGAAAGAATACTTTCAAATGCATTCTACAAAGCCAGCATAACTCTCATGTATTGAATTGTGCCCCCCCAAAGTATGTGTTAACTTCATTAGGCCATGATTCCCAGTATTGAGTTGTTGTCCTCCATTTTGTGATTGATATAATTTCCTGTTGTTGTAAATCCTAATCTCTGCGGTTAATGAGGCAAGATTAGATTACGTTAAAGAGGACTAGGGTGGGATGTAACACCCTTGCTCATGTCACATCCCTGATCCAATTGAAAGAGAGTTTCCCTGGGCTGTGGCCTGCACCACTTTTTATCATATAAGAGATAAAAGGAAAGGGAAGTGAACAGAGAGTTGGGGACCTCATACCACAAAGAAAACAGCACCGGGAGCAGAGCACATCCTTTGGACCTGAGGTTCCTGCACTGAGATGCTCCCAGACCAGGAGAAGACTGATGATGGGGATCTTCCCCTGGAGCCACAGAGCAAAACTCTCCCTGGAGCTGGCGCCCCAAATTTGGACTTCTAGCCTACTACCCTGTGGTGAGATAATGAACTTCTGTTTGTTAAAGCCATCCACTTGTGGTATTTCTAGTATAGAAGTACTGGATAACTAAGACAATAACCCTAATACTAATGCCAGGCAAAACACAAAAAAAGAAAATTACAGACACGTATCCTTCATGAATATAAATGCAAAAATTCTCATAATTCTAGCCAATAGAATTCAGCATCATATCAAAATATAATACACCACAATCATGTGGTATTCATACCAGGTATGCAAGGATGGTTCAACATTAGAAAATCAGTCAATGTAATGTACCACATACAGAAAAAAAAGAAAAGGCTCACATGATCATCTCAATTGATGCAGAAAAGGCATTTGGTAAAGTCCAACACTCATTCCTGATAAAAAATTTTCAATAAAATAGGTATGGAAGAGAAATTCCTCAACATAATAAAGGGCATCTTTATTATGTTTTTTTTTTTTTTTTTTACAAAACAAATAGGCAACATCACTGTCAGTGGAGAGAGGCTGAAAGTATTCCCCCTTGAGAACTGGAACAAGACAAAGATGCTCCTATTCAACATTGTGCTGGAAGTCCTAGCTGGAGCAATAAGGCAAGAAAAAGAAATAAAGAGGATCCAAATTGGAAAGGAAGATTTACTTTTTACTACTTTTTTACATTTTACTACTATCTCTATTCACTGATGAGACGATAGTATACACAGAGAAGCCCAGAGATTACACGAGATGACTGTTGTTGTTTTTAGGTGTCTTTGAGTTGGTTCTAACACATAGTGACCCTAGAGGACGGAGTAGAACTGCCCCGTAGGTTTCCAAGGAGCGGCTGGTGCATTTCAACTACCAACCTTTTGCTTAGCCCTGGAGCTCTTAACCACTATGCCACCAGGGCTGAACAAGATAACTACTGGAAGCAACAGGAAGTTTCAGCTGAGTAGCAGGGTATAAGATCAACATACAAAAATCAGTTAGATTCCTATACACCAGCAAAGAGAACACAGAAAAGGAAATCAAGAAAACAATACTATTTATAATTTGTTGTTGTTGTTAGGTGCCATCGAGTCAGTTCTGACTCATAGTGACCCTATATACAACAAAATGAAACACTGCCTAGTCCTGTGCCATCCTCACAATCGTTATGCTTGAGCCCACTGTTGCAGTCACTGTGTCAATCCATCTCATTGAGGGTCTTCCTCTTTTTCACTGACTCTCTGAAAAGCATGATGTCCTTCTCCAGGGACTGATCCCTCCTGTTAACATGTCCAAAGTATGTGAGACATAGTCTCGCCATCCTTGCTTCTAAGGAGCATTCTGGTTGTACTTCTTCCAAGACAGTTTCCCTCATTCTTTTGGCTATTTATAACAGCCCTTAAAAAAATAAAATACTTTGGAATAAATCTGACTAGGGACATAAAAGACTTATACAAAGAAAACTACAAAACACTACTGCAAGAAATCAAAAGAAGCCTATGGGAAAACATACCATGCTTATGAATACGAAGACTCAACATTGTGAAAATGCCAATTCTATCCAAAATTATCTACAAATATAACGCAATCCTGATCTGAATTCCAACAGCATTCTTTAATGAGAGGGAGAAATTAATCATCTACTTTATGTGAAAAGGGAAGATGCCCCGAATAAGTAAAGCACTATTTTTTATTGAAGAAGATCTTAGAATCTACTATACAGCCACAGTAGTCAAAACAGCCTAGTACGGGTACAACACAGACACATGGATCAATGGAATAGAATTGAGAACCCAGATGTAAATCCATCCACCTACAGGCAGCTGATACTTCACAAAGGGCCAAAGTCCATTAAATAAGGAAAAAAAAAAAAAAAACAACCCATGAAAAGACAGTCTATTTAACAAACAGTATGGTAGTTCTATTTCTAGCTTTTTAAGGAAGCACCAAATCGATTTCCAAAGTGGTTGTACCATTTTACATTCCCACCAGCAGTGTAGAAGTGTTCCACTCTCTCCACAACCTGTCCAGCATTTATTATTTTGTGTTTTTTGGATTAATGCCAGCCTTGTTGGAGTGAGATGGAATCTCATTGTAGTTTTGATCTGCATTTCTCTAATGGCTAATGATCGTGAGCATTTCCTCATGTATCTGTTAGCTACCTGAATGTCTTCTTTGGTGACGTGTCTGTTCATATCATTTGCCCATTTTTTAATTGGGTTGTCTTTTTGTAGTTGAGTTTTTCCAGTGTTATGTAGATTTTGGAGATCAGGCACTGATCAGAAATGTCATAGCTAAAAACTTTTTCCAGTGTGAAGGTAATCTTTTTACTCTTTTGGTGAAGTCTTTGGATGAGCATAAAAAAGCAAAAAACCCAGTGCCATCTAGTCGATTCCGACTCATAGTGACTGAGCGTAAGTGTTTGATTTTTGGGAGCTCCCAGTTATCTACTTTTTCTTCTGCATTGTTAGTAAATGTTTTGTATACTGTTTATGCCATGTATTGGAGCTCCTAACATTGCCCCTATTTTTTCTTCCATGATCTTTATCGTTTTAGATTTTATATTTAGGTCTTTGATCCATTTTGAGTCCATTTTTGTGCCTGGTGTGAGGTGTGGGTCTAGTTTCACTTTTTTGCAGGTGGATATCCAGTTATGCCAGCACCGTTTCTTAAAAAGACTATCTTTTCCCCATTTAACTCTTTTGGGGCCTTTGTCAAATATCAACTGCTCATATGTGGCTGGATTTATGTCTGGATTTTCAATTCTGTTCCATTGGTCTATGTATCTGTTGTTGAACCAGTACCAGGCTGTTTTGACTACTGGGGCAGTATAATAGTTTCTAAAATCGGGTAGAGTAAGGCCTCCCACTTTGTTCTTCTTTTTCAGTAATGCTTTACTTATCCAGGGCCTCTTTCTCTTCCTTATGAAATCGGTGATTTGTTTCTCTACCTCATTAAAAAATTTAATTGGAATTTGGATCGGAATTGCATTAAATCTATAGATCGCTTTTGGTAGAATAGACATTTTTATAATGTTAAGTCTTCCTATCCATAAGCAAGGTATGTTTTTCCAGTTATGTAGGTCTCTTTTGGTTTCTTGCAGAAGTGTTTTGTAGCTTTCTTTATATAAGTCTTTTACAACTATGGTAAGATTTATCCCTAAATATTTTATCTTCTTGGGGGCTACTGTAGATGGTATTGATTTGGTAATTTCCTCCTCAATGTTCTTTTTCTTGGTGTAGAGGAATCCAACTGATTTTTGTACATTTATCTTGTATCCCGATACTCTGCTGAGCTCTTCTATGAGTTTCAGTAGTTTTCTTGAGGAGTCCTTAGGGTTTTCTGTGTATAAGATCATGTCATCTGCAAATAGAGATACTTTTACTTCTTCCTTGCCAATATGGATGCCCTTTAGTTCTTTATCTAGCCTAATTGCTCTGGCTAGGACCTCCAGCACAATGTTGAATGAGAGTGGCGATAAAGGGCATCCTTGTCTGGTTCCTGATCTCAGTGGGAATGCTTTCAGTCTCTCTCCATTTAGGGTGATGTTGGCTGTTGGTTTTGTGTAAATGTCCTTTATTATGTTGAGAAATTTTCCTTCTATTCCTATTTTGCTGAGAGTTTTTTTTTTATCATGAATGAGTGTTGAACTTTGTCGAATGCTTTTTCTGCATCAATTGATAAAATCATGTGATTCTTGTCTTTTGTTTTATTTATATGATGGATTACATTAATTGTTTTTCTGATGTTGAACCATCCCTGCATACCTGGTATGACTCCCACTTGGTCATGGTGAATTATTTGTTTAATATGTTGTTGAATTCTATTGGCTAGAATTTTGTTGAGGATTTTTGCATCTAAGTTCGTGAGGGATATAGGTCTGTAATTTTCTTTTTTTGTGGTGTCTTTACCTGGTTTTGGCATTGGGTATATGGTGGCTTCATAGAATGAGTTTGGGAGTATTCCGTCCATTTCTATGCTCTGAAATACCTTTAGCAGGAGCGGTGTTAACTGTTCTCTGAAAGTTTGGTAGAACTCTGCAGCGCAGCCGACCAGGCCAGGGCTTTATTTTGTTGGAAGTTTTTTGATGACCTTTTCAGTCTCTTCTTTTGTTATGGGTCTATTTAGTTGTTCTACCTCTGTTTGTGTTAGTTTAAGTAGGTAGTGTGTTTCTAGGAATTCATCCATTTTCTAGGTTTTCAAATTTGCTAGAGGATATTTTTCATAGTAATCTGATATGATTCTTTTAATTTCAGTTGAGTCTGTTGTAATATCCCCCATCTCGTTTCTTAGCCAGGTTATTTCCTTCCTCTCCTGTTTTTCTTTTGTCAGGTTGGCCAGTGGTTTATCAATTTTGTTGATTTTTTCAAAGAACCAGCTTTTGGTCTTGTTAATTCTTTCAATTGTTTTTCTGTTTTCTATTTCATTTAGTTCTGCACTTATTTTTATTATTTGTTTTCTTCTGGTGTCTGAGGGTTTCTTTTTTTTTGCTGATTTTCTATTCGTTCAGGGTGTAGCGGTAATTCTTTGATTTGGGCCCTTTCTTCTTTTTGCATGTGTGCATTTATTCACATAAATTGACCTCTGAGCGCTGCTTTCTCTGTGTCCCAAAGGTTTTAATAGGAAGTGATTTCATTCTCATTAGATTCTGTGAATTTCTTTATTCCATCCTTAATGTCTTTTATAATCTAGTCTTTTTTGAGCTGGGTATTGTTCAGGTCCAAGCGTTTGATTTCTCTTCCCTGCTTTTTCTATTATTGATTTCTACTTTTATGGCCTTATGGTCAGAGAAGATGCTAAGGCTTGCTTTATGACCTAATATGTGGTCTATTCTAGGGAATGTTACATGTGTACTAGAAAAGAAAGTATACGTGGTTGCTGTTCTGTGTATGTCTATGAGGTCAAGTTGGTTGATTGTGGCATTTAGATCTTCCATGTCTTTATTGAACTTCTTTCTGGATGTCCTGTCCTTCACCGAAAGTGGTATGTTGAAGTCTCCTACTGTTATTGTGCAGCTGTCTATCTCACTTTCCAATGCCAATAGAGTTTGTTTTATGTGTCTTGCAACCCTGTCACTGGCTGCATAAATATTTAATATGGTTATATCTTCTTGGTATATTGTCTCCTTAATCATTATATAGTATCCTTCCTTATCCTTTATAATGGATTTAACTTTAAAGTCTATTTTTTCAGAAATTCAGATTGCCATTCCTGCTCTTTTTTTTGATTGTTGTTGGCTTGATATACTTTTTTCCATTCTTTGAGTTTTAGTTTGTTTGTGTCTCTAAGTGTAAGGTGTGTCTCTTGTAGGCAGCAAATAGATGGATCACGTTTTTTAATCCATTCTGCCGCTCTCTGTCTCTTTATTGGTGTATTTAGTCCATTCACCTTCAGCGTAATTATGGATAGGTATGAGTTTAGTGCTATCATTTTGATGTCTTTTTTTGTGCGTTGCTGACAGTTTCTTTGGCCCATTTAGTTTTATGTGCTGAGCAGATTATCTTTAAATATTGTCCTTTCCTCATATTCGTTGTTGTTGATTTTGTTTCCGCTGAGTCTCTATTTTTTTCTTGTATTTTATTTTAATGTGTAGGATAGTTTGTCTGCTTTGTGGTTACCTTATTATTTACCCCTATTTTTCTAATTTAAACCTAACTTCTATTTCTTTGTATCCCCTTGTCTTCCTCTCCATATGGAAGATCTATGACTACATTTCTTTTTTTTTTTAATAATTTTTATTGTGCTTTAAGTAAAAGTTTACAAATCAAGTCAGTCTGTCACATATAAGCTTATATACACCTTACTACATACTCCCATTTACTCTCCCCCTAATGAGTCAGCCTGCTCCCTTCTTCCAATCTCTCCTTTCGTGACCGTTTTGCCAGTTTCTAACCCTCTCTACCCTCCTATCTCCCCTCCAGACAGGAGATGCCAATACAGTCTCAAGTGTCCACCTGATACAAGCAGCTCACTCTTCATCAGCATCTCTCTCCAGCCCATTGTCCAGTCCCTTCCATGCCTGATGAGTAGTCTTCGGGAATGGTTCCTGTCCTGGGCCAACAGAAGGTTTGGGGACCATGACTGCCGGGATTCTTCTAGTCTTAGTCAGACCATTAAGTCTGGTCTTCTTATGAGAATTTGGCGTCTGCATCCCACTGATCTCCTGCTCCCTCAGGAGTTCTCTGTTGTGTTTCCTGTCAGGCCAGTCATCGGTTGTGGCTGGGCACCATCTAGTTCTTCTGGTCTCAGGATGATGTAAGTCTCTGGTTCATGTGGCCCTTTCTGTCTCGGGCTCATAGTTATCGTGTGACCTTGGTGTTCTTCATTCTCCTTTGATCCAGATGGGTTGAGACCAATTGATGCATCTTAGATGGCCTCTTGTTAGCATTTAAGACCCCAGACGCCACACTTCAAAGTGGGATGCAGGATGTTTTCATAACAGAGTTTATTATGCCAATTGGCTTAGAAGTCCCCTAAAGCCATAGTTCCCAAACCCCTGCCCTTGCTCTGCTGACCTTTGAAGCATTCAGTTTATCCCAGAAACTTCTTTGATTTGGTCCAGTCCAGTTGAGCTGACCTTCCCCGTATTGAGTATTGTCCTTTCCTTCACCTAAAGTAGTTCTTATCTACTAACTAATCAGTAAATAACCCTCTCCCACCCTCCCTCCCTCCCCCCTCTTGTAACCACAAAAGAATGTGTTCTTCTCAGTTTATACTATTTCTCAAGAACTTATAATAGTGGTCTTATACGGTATTTGTCCTTTTGCATCTGACTAATTTCACTCAGCATAATGCCTTCCAGGTTCCTCCATGTTATGAAATGTTTCACAGATTCATCACTGTTCTTTGTCGATGCATAGTATTCCATTGTGTGAATGTACCATAATTTATTTAACCATTCATCTATTGATGGACACCTTGGTTGATTCCATGTTTTTGCTATTGTAAACAGAGCTGCTGTAAACATGGGTGTGCATATATCTGTTCACGTAAAGGCTCTTATTTCTCTAGGGTATATTCTGAGAAGTGGGATTTCTGGGTTGTATGGTAGTTCTATTTCTAACTTTTTAAGAAAACGCCAGATAGATTTCCAAAGTGGTTGTACCATTTTACATCCCCACCAGCAGTGTATAAGAGTTCCAATCTCTCTGCAGCCTCGCCAAGATTTATTATTTTGAGTTTTTTGGATCAATGCCAGCCTTGTTGGAGTGAGATGGAATCTCATCGTAGTTTTAATTTGCATTTTTCTAATGGCTGATGATCGAGTACATTTTCTCACCTGTCTGTTAGCCGCCTGAATATCTTCTTTAATGAAGTGTGTGTTCATATCCTTTGCCCACTTTTTGATTGGGTTGTTTGTCTTTTTGTGGTTGAGTTTTAACAGAATCATCTTTGATCCACTTGGCTTTAGTTTTTGTGCATGGTGTGAGGTATGGGTCCTGTTTCATTTTTTTGCAAATGGATATCCAGTTATGCCAGCACCATTTGTTAAAAAGACTATCTTTTCCCCAATTAACTGACACTGGGCCTTTGTCAAATCTCAGCTGCTCATATGTGGATGGATTTATATCTGGGTTCTCAATTCTGTTCCATTGGTCTATGTGCCTGTTGTTGTACCAGTACCAGGCTGTTTTGACTACTGTGGCTGTATAATGTGTTCTAAAATCAGGTAGAGTGAGGCCTCCCACTTTCTTCTTCTTTTTCGGTAATGCTTTACTTAACCAGGGCTTCTTTCCCTTCCATATGAAGTTGGTGATTTGTTTCTCCATCAGATTAAAAAATGTCATTGGAATTTGGATCGGAAGTGCATTGTATGTATAGATGGCTTTTGGTAGAATAGACATTTTTACTATGTTAAGTCTTCCTATCCATGAGCAAGGTATGTTTTTCCACTTATGTAGGTCCCTTTTAGTTTCTTGCACTATTACTTTGTAGTTTTCTTTGTATAGGTCTTTTACATCTTTGGTATGATTTATTCCTAAGTATTTTATCTTCTTGGGGGCTACTGTGAATGGTATTGATTTGGTGATTTCCTCTTTGATGTTCTTTTTGTTGATGTAGAGGAATCCAAGTGATTTTTGTTTATTTATCCTGTAACCTGAGACTCTGCCGAAATCTTCTATTAGTTTCAGTAGTTTTCTGGAGGATTCCTTAGGGTTTTCCATGTAAAAGATCATGTCATCTGCAAATAGAGATAATTATACTTCTTCCTTGCCAATCCAGATGCCCTTTATTTCTTTGTCTAGCCTAATTGCTCTGGCTAGGACCTCTAGCGCAATGTTGAATAAGAGCGGGGATTAAAGGGCATCCTTGTCTGGTTCCTGTTTTCAAGAGAAATACTTTCAGGCTCTCTCCATTTAGAGTGATGTTGGCTGCTGGCTTTTTATAGATGCCCTTTATTATGTTGAGGAATTTTCTTTCAATTCCTATTTTGCTGAGAGTTTTTATCATGAATGGGTGTTGGACTTTGTCAAATGCCTTTTCTGCATCAATAGATAAGATCATGTGGTTTTTGTCTTTTGTTTTATTTATATGGTGGATTACATTATTGGTATTTCTAATATTAAAACAACCTTGCATACCTGGTATAAATCCCACTTGGTCATGGTGGATTATCTTTTTGACATGTTGTTGAATTCTATTGGTTCGAATTTTGTTGAGGATTTTTGCATCTATATTCATGAGGGCTATAGGTCTGTAATTTTCTTTTTTTGTGGTGTCTTTCCTAGTTTTGGTATCAGGGATATGGTGGCTTCACAGAATGAGTTAGGTAGTATTCCATCATTTTCTATGCTTTGAAATAGCTTTAGTAGTAGTGGTGTTAACTCTTCTCTGAAAGTTTGGTAGAACTCTGCAGTGAAGCCATCCGGGCCAGGGCTTTTTTTTGTTGGGAGTTTTTTTGATTACCATTTCAATCTCTTTTTTTGTTATGGGTCTATTTAGTTGTTCTACTTCTGATTGTGTTAGTTTAGGTAGGTAGTGTTTTTCTAGGAATTCATCCATTTCTTCAAGGTTTGCAAATTTGTTAGAGTACAATTTTTCATAATAATCTGATATAATTCTTTTAATTTCAGTTGGGTCTGTTGTGATATGGCCCATTTCGTCTCTTATTCGGGTTATTTGTTTCCTTTCCTGTATTTCTTTAGTCAGTCTGGGCAATGGTTTATCAATTTTGTTAATTTTTCAAAGAACCAGCTTTTCACTTTGTTAATTCTTTCAATTGTTTTTCTGTTCTCTATTTCATTTAGTTCAGCTCTAATTTTTATTGTTTGTTTTCTCCTGGTGCCTCATGGATTCTTTTGTTGCTCGCTTTCTTTTTTTTTAAGGGTTAGGGATAGTTCTCTGATTTTGGCTGTTTCTTCTTTTTGTATGTGTGCATTTATCGATATAAAATTGACCTCTGAGCACTACTTTTGCTGTGTCCCAGAGGTTTTGATAGGAAGTATTTTCATTCTCCTTGCATTCTATGCATTTCTTTATTCCCTCCTTAATGTCTTCTATAACCTAGTCTTTTTTGAGCAGGGTATTGTTCAGTTTCCAAGAATTTGGTTTCTTTTCCCTGATTTTTCTGTTATTGATTTCCACTTTTATGGCCTTGTGGTCTGAGAAGATGCTTTGTAATATTTCAATGTTTTGGATTCTGCAAAGATTTGCTTTATGACCTAATATGTGATCTATTCTAGAGGATGTTCCATGTGCACTAGGAAAAAAAGTATATTTTGCAGCCGTTGGGTGGAGTGTTCTGTATAGGTCTATGAGGTCAAGCTGGTTGATTGTAGAAATTAGGTCTTCCGTGTCTCTATTGAGCTCCTTACTGGAGGTCCTATCCTTCTCCGAAAGTGGTGTGTTGAAGTCTCCTACTATAATTGTGGAGGTGTGTATCTCACTTTTCAGTTCTGTTAAAGTTTGTTTTATGTATCTTGCAGCCCTGTCATTGGGTGCATAAATATTTAATATGGTTATATCTTCCTGGTCAATTGTCCCTTTAATCATTATGTAGTGTCCTTCTTCATCCTTTGTGGTGGATTTAACTTTGAAGTCTATTTTGTCAGACATTAATGTTGATACTCCTGCTCTTTTTTGATTGTGGTTTGCTTGATATATTTTTTTCCATCCTTTGAGTTTTAGTTTGTTTGTGCCTCTACGTCTAAGGTGTGTCTCTTGTCGGCAGCATATAGACAGATCGTGTTTCTTTATCAAGTCTGAGACTCTCTTTGTCTTTTTTGGTGCATCGAGTCCATTTACATTCAGTGTAATTATAGATAAGAATGTGTTTAGTGCCGTCATTTTGATGCCTTTTTTGTGTGTGTTATTGAAAATTTCATTTTTCCACTTACTTTTTTGTGCTGAGACGTTTTTCTTTGTAAATTGTGTGTTCCTCATTTTCATAGTAGTCGAATTTATGTTTGCTGAGTCGTTATGTTTTTCTTGGTTTTTATTTTGAGTTATGGAATTGTTATACCTCTTTGTGGTTACCTTAATATTTGCCCCTATTTTTCTAAGTAAAAACCTAACTTGTATCGTCCTATATTGCCTCATTTTCCTCTCCATATGGCAGTTCTATGCCTCCTGTATTTAGTCCCTCTTTTTGATAATTGCGATCTTTTACATAATGACTTCAATGATTCCCTGTTTTGAGCATTTTTTCCTTTTTAAAATTAATCTTAATTTGTTTTTTCTGACCAATTTCCTTTAGTATTTCTTGTAGCTTTGGTTTGGTTTTTGCAAATTCTCTAAGCTTGTGTTTATCTGTAAATGTTTTAATGTTGCCTTCATATTTGAGAGAGAGTTTTGCTGGATAAATGATCCTTGGCTGGCAGTTTTTCTCCTTCAGTGCTCTATATATGTCATCCCATTGCCTTCTTGCCTGCATGGTTTCTGCTGAGTAGTCTGAACTTATTCTTATTGATTCTCCTTTGTAGGAGACCTTTCTTTTATCCCTGGCTGCTTTTCAAATTTTCTCTTTATCTTTGGTTTTGGCAAGTTTGATGATAACATGTCTTGGTGATTTTCTTTTTGGATCAATCTTATATGGGGTTCGATGAGCATCTTGGATAGATATCCTTTCGTCTTTCATGATGTCAGGGAAGTTTTCCGTCAACAGATCTTCAACTATTCTCTCTGTATTTTCTGTCATCCCTCCTTTTTATGGAACTCCAATCACACGCAAGTTATTCTTCTTGATAGAGTCCCACATGATTCTAAGGGTTTCTTCATTTTTTTTAATTCTTTTATTTGATTTTTCTTCAGCTGTATTGGTGTCAATTGCTTTATCCTCTAACTCCCGCACTGTGCATTCGAATTCCTTGATTCTGCTCCTCTGACTTCCTATCGAATTGTCTAATTCTGTAATTTTACTGTTAATCTTTTGGATTTCTGAATGCTTTCTCTCTATGGATTCTTGTAGCTTATTAATTTTTCCACTATGTTCTTAAATAATCTTTTTGATTTCTTCAACTGCTTTATCAGTGTGTTCCTTGGCTTTTTCTGTAGATGGCCTTATTTCATTTTTGAGGTCATCCCTGATGTCTTGAAGCATTCTGTGAATTAGTTTTTTATATTCTGCATCTGGTAATTCCAGGATTGTATCTTCATTTGGGAAAGATTTTTATTCATTAATTTGGGGAGCTGTAGAAGCAATCACGGTCTGCTTCTTTATGTGGTTTGATATCGACTGTTTTCTCCCAGCCATCTACAAGATATTGTAATGATTTATTTTATATTTGCTCACTGAGTCTTATCTTGTTTTGTTTTCTTTCAATATAACTAGATGGGCTACTAGATTGTGCTGTCTTGATTGTCGTAGGCTTTGAATCACTTATGTCCTCTTACCAGCTGGTTTGGGCCATTACCAGAAATATAAGCCTAAGAGTCCATTCACTATTCTTGAGTAGAATCTGATTTTGGGTCTCCAAGTATGTGGGGTAGACTGTCACCTATTCACTTAGAGGAGTAGTGGTGATAGTTGTATGCACCAGATTCTAGTAGCCACAGGGGGTCACCTTCCGGGGGGGTGCAGGATGCTGACAGGCTTCCCCCAAGTGCCAGTGAGGTAGGTGTGTCTCTATTCCTAAAGCAGTTTGGTGGGTGGGCTCTGCAGCTGTACCGTAGGCACCCAATGCATGTACCTCTACAGATTGGTAGATATCACTATCCTCAGACCCCTATGGCAGGAGGTTAGGTGGTTTGGGTGGAGCTTCAGCCCTCAGTTCCCCATTGTGGGGTTAGGCACCATTAAGTTGATTCAGATTCACAGCGACCACATTTGACAGAGTAGAACTGCCCCATAGGGTTTTCTAGGCTGTAATCTTTACAGGAGTAGGCCATCAGGTCTTTTCTCCCAAGGAGCTGCAGGGTGGGTTGGAACTGCTCTTCTTTCGGTTAGTAGCGAAGTGCTTGCATCACCAGAGCTCCTTCGTTCTGTGGATACTGGGAGCCATTGAAGGGTTTTAGGCTGAGGAAGAACATGGTCAGATTAGTGCTTTAAGAGGCTCCCTATGGCTGCCTAGTGGAGGAGGGCTGTTGGGAGAAAGATTGGAGGTGGGATTCCGAAGACCTGGTTGTGTATTGTCTCAACACTCATCGATGTGTACATCAGTTCCTTTTTTGAGCCTTACTTTGTTCATTCGGACAATAGGGATAATGAAACACTTCCAAAGGCTTACTGTGAGGATTAAATTAAATAACGTAATTGAAAGTTCCTAACCCTGTGCCTGGCACATGGTACATATGCAACAAATAATTTGTTTTGATTTTAATAGTAGAAGTATTATGTGGGAAGAGCAAAAAGTTGCTCAGTTTTCCCATCTTTATGCCCTGTCCCAGGTCCTTGGGTGGTGCAAATGATGTGTGCTTGACTACTAACCTAAAGGTTGGCTGTTTAAATCCACCCAGGCAGCAGCACTGTAGAAGAAAGGCTTGGCGATCTGTTTCTGTAAAGATTACAGCCAAGAAGACCCTATGGGGGCAGTTCCACTCTGTAACACCTGTGGTCGCCATGAGTTGGAGCTGACTCAGTGGCAACAGGTTTGTTTTTTTGATGTATACCTGTCCCACTCAGCCCAGCTTGTTCCTGCTTCTGGAAACCCGCAGAGGGACTTGCCTCTCAGACCTACCCGGTGTCGTTCTCGCTTTCTCCTACCCTACTCTTCTTACCTCCATAGCTGTCTATAGGCCTGCAAAGTGGGTAAGGAAAGCTTCTGATGTCCCAAGCCTTTCCTTTATCTGCTCCTTGTCATCGGAGTGCTGCCATTCTTCCGCTGACCCGTGTGCTCAGCCCATGACACATTTAACATCTTCTGTTCTACATCATCATATCACAACACCCATGTCTTTTCTCCCCTAATAGTCTAAAATTTCCAGAAGGCACACACTGCACCGGAGTTACCTCTGAGCACCTGCCTCTGCCTAGGACACAGCCCCTTGCTCCTGGTAGGGATTTGCTGTTGAATGAATTGAACGAAGGGTTGACTGATGTTCATGCGGTGCTGAAAGCCTGCCAAGCTGTGAGTAAGTGTGAGTTGGTTTGATTAGGAAAGATGGGAAATCATGTCTTCTTTTTTAGAGGGGAACATAAAGCCTCCCAGCTGCCTCGGGCTTGCTCAGGCAGAGCAGGGAGCTATGACCTATGGGCTCAGAATGATATCCTTGATCATCTAAACAGCAATCAATCAGCTCATTAAGCCTCACAGTCCCTTGTGAAAGTTGATGACGGAGAGAGGGAGCCTCTGTGGTCACGGTCAGCTGAGGGCCCTCCTCCCCACAATAGATTTGTGCCTTTACCAGTCAGCTTAAAGGAGCCACAGAAGGCAAGCCAGTTTACATGATCTTCTTCCTCCTGTTCCCGTGGCATGCATTTCGTGCTGACGTGACGGCCACAGGAACTGATGTCTCCCTGGCCCCTGGGAAGGCAGAAGAAACTCAAACCACATCTGTTGCTCTTCTCTTTCTTCCTGGTCCGCTGGGAACCCAGATCTGAGTCTTGCAGGAGGAGCTCAGAGGAATGGTCCAGGAAGGCTGCAAGGCTGTGGGAGAGTGGGGGTCATGGCAGGTGGAGAGGAGAATCAAAATCATTAACATGGAAGGAGAAGTCAGAGGTTATCTGGCCCAGCTCTCTGGCCTTTAGATGGTGTTACTGCTCCAGTTTTGCAGGTAAAGTAGGTAACTGAGGCCCAGAGTGGACAGGGACCAATATGAGAATGGAAAGCAGTTCTAGCTCAGACTTGTTGTACCTTCTGTCACAGCTGTCTGCCTCTGGCTGAAGCTGCTGTTGGTGGTGATGGCTAGTGGATGTTGTCACCTCAGAACAAGTTAATCTGTGAAAGTGAGTGTGTTTATGAGTTTACGTGTGTGTGTGTGGGTGTACCCCGTTCTTAATACCCAGCTTCACATGTCCATTTCTACTATGATACTACTATTACTAATAGTAATGATAATGCTAAACACATAGTAGTTATTATTATTATCCATTTCATAGCTGAAGAAATTGAAAGATCATGAAGTTTAGGAACCTGCCCATGGCTACATAGCTAGTAAGTTCATAGAACCTGAACTTGCAACTGGGGTAGTCATTAAGGCTGTTCACATGTATTTGTGTCTCTTTCTGTCTTTCTGGGTAGAGGGTAGAATTTTCTGTCTCAATTGATCTCTGTTCTTGGGCACCACTACATGACTTGCTTTGATTAATGAAACGTGAGTGGATGTGTCACTTCCGGTCAGAAGTTTTAGGAGCCATCGTGTGCATGCTCTTTTCCCTCAGCCACAGTGACTGGCAATGGTCCAGGTGTTGCTGTGTGGTCAGCACGGGATGATGGTGGGGTGGAGTAGAACCCCAGCTGACCCACTGCTCAGTCATCTAATGCTGCTATAACAGAAATACCACAAGTGGATGGCTTTAACAAAGAGAAGTTTATTCTCTCACGGTTGAGGAGGCTACAAGTCCAAAATCAGGGAGTCAGCTCCAGGGGAAGACTTTATCTCTCTGTCGGCTCTGGAGGAAGGTCCTTGTGATGCATCAGTCTTCCCTTGATCTGGGAGTATCTCAGTGCAGGAACTTCAGGTCCAAAGCGCTCTGTTCCTGGCTCTGCTTTCGAGGTGATATGAGGTCCCCCCCCACCCCATCTCTCTGTTCTCTTCTCTTTTTTATATCTCAAAAAGATTCGGTTAAGACACTCTCTAATCTTGTAGATCTCATCAATATAACTGCCACTAATCCATCTCATTTCATCATAGTGATAGGATTTACAACACACAGCGAAATCACATAAAATGGCAGACAATCACACAGTACTGGGACTCGTGGCCCAGCTAAGTTGACAGACATTTTGGGGGGACACAGTTCAATCCATGACACCCATCATGTAGTGTGAGTTATAAATAAGCTTTTGTGGTCGTAAGCTAATGAGATTTTAGGGCTGTTTGTTTTCATATCAGTACAACCCAGCTGGTCTTAGCTGATTTGGAACCCAAGCCTCTCTGGCACAGAGTGTATGCTCTTAAACCCACACTCTGCCATTTCCCCAATTTCTCCAGCCGAGATAGACATTCCGTCTGATGGGCTCACTAGTGTGGCGATGTTCCCATTGTATGTCCACCGTTAGACTGGGCTCAGGGAGGCACTCTGTGTTGAGCTCATCTTTGGCTTCCCAAGTTCTACCACAGAGCCTGGGACCCAAGAGGTGCTGGGTTTGCTGAATGAATGTTTGCTGAATGAATGCCTGTGGGAAAAGGGCCCTGGGCACTGCAGTGGGATGGACTGGGATTACTCTGCACGACAAACCTCCAGGTGGCCAAGAAGTCCAATCCACCTCTGACCCCACAAGCTGGTAACACAGGACAGTAACTTGTTTCCAGAGCCTCATCCCTGGGGGCCCTGCCAGGTGGCCTGGTACCTGGGGAGTCTGCCCAGCTGGCTGAGCAGAATTTGTCCCACTCTGTTCAGGCCTCAGCAGTAAATCCGCAGGTGTGAGGAATTTACCCCAGAGAGCGATCTGGTAGTGGCATGAATGAGTAATTTACAAAGCCCATTTAGGCGGCATGGAATTACGTATTTATGGGAACTTTTTGACAGATCTGCAGCTTAATCATTTGTCCCTCTGAACATTTAGCCAGGGTCATTGGTAAATAATTCACTTAGTACACACTCTGGAGTGGTTTATGGCACTGTGACTTATGATGTCACATGAGTACGCAGCTGGGGAATTGGAATGCAGGCCGGGGAAGGGAGGGAGAGCTAACCTGGGTCTGCTGGATGTCGGAGGAAGGTGTCCAGGCCTCAGGGGGGAGGGCCTTCTGCTCTAAGTCAGACTGTTGGTTTGGAACACGAGGATTTTAGTCCCTGGTCTAATGTCTGGGGAGACAGTGAGGGGAGGAAGGAAGTGTTTAGGGGCAGGTAGAATAGAGACAAAACCCAGCTTCAGCAGCTCTCCAGGGTCTAGTGGGAAACCCACATGCCTCCACCCAACATTCAAAGACCTCCCAGAACTGGCCACAGTCCCTTTCCAGTCTTATCACTCATTAAACCCCCGGTTGCTATGAAGTGTTGATTCTGACTTATGGCGACCCCATGCATGTCAGAGTAGAACTGTGCCCCATAGGGTTTTCAGTGGCTGATTTTTCAGAAGTAGATCACCAGGCCTTTCTTCCAAGGCACTCTGGGTGGCCTCGAACCTCCAACCTTCATTTAGCAGCTGAGTGTGTTAACCATTTTGCAGCACCCAGCGACTCATTTCTCTTCTTATCTCTGCTCTAGCCACTTGGGGCCCCAAACATGGTTTGTCTCTTCCACTCTCCATATGTTTGATCACAGCATTCTTCCTGCCTCCTCTTGTCCAACTTCTGTTTTCAGCTCAAAGACCACCTCCTGCATGTTACACATGTCATTATTTAGCCCGTCTCCCTAGCTAGACTAGGTGTCCCCACAGGGCCAGGGTTCAGCCTAATGAACATGGCCCCAGTATAGTGAGCGCAGAGCCTGCCCCACAGTGAGTTCAATACATATTGGCTATTGTTGATGATGGTGATAATAACGAGGCTGTTGATGAAGAGGCTGATGTTGGTTTCCTCAGCATCCCATCACTGCTTCCCTACTCCCTCCACATCTCCCGCAGTCCCCAAAGTCCTCGAAGGCCTGTGGTCAAATCTTTTTAAGGTTCTTTGAGATCCTAGCTGGCAAGAGATACATTGCACCGTAAGTAGATAGAGGAGTTGGGATGGAGAAGGGGGGCTGTGGGTGGGTTCACTGGAGAAGAATCAAGTGGAGGGGAAGGGGGAATTTGAGTGCAAGTTACCAGTTATATACCGTTACTGAGGACTCTTCCGAAGCTATACCCCTCCCATCCATAACCTTCCAGGGAGACCCCCATAGATTCTAAACATGTTTCCCAGGGTGCTGGTCTTAGGGATATTAGCTTGGCCTACTGAGGTTAAGGCCACCTAAGTAAGGTCTCCCCCTTTGTATCAACACCAGCTGGTGCTCAGATGGTATAAAGACCGCTGTTCTTAGATTTCCAGTGGGAAGAGACAGGAGATTAATTCACTGCCTGCCACCTTCTGCCTAATGTCTCTTGCCCACCAGAAAGTCCTTCCTCAAGTCTAGTCTCAAGTAGCCTTGTTACGATGTTGAAGAAGCAGGTCTACGGCATCAAGCAGCTCATCTTCTGGGCAGGGAGAGCCTGGTCTTGCCTGGGATGAGTTAGGAGACAAGAAAGGACAGGAGCACAGTTGTTCCTGAACACTGCTCTGTTTCCTCTCTGAGGCCCCTCTGGACCTTGGGGCAGTTGAAACAGGTCACTGCCCAGAGTGGATAGAGCCATATAGTTTGTCACCATGCTCATGTATTGTTCTACTCTGTCCTATAGGGTCACTATGAGGCACTGGGTTTTTTTGCATAGCATCCATGTCAAGTGGGTATTCTTGTTAACTTCCCTGAACAGGTAAGGAAATTAAAGCTCGGAGACATGAAATGGATTGCCCAAAGTCACGCACATAATAGGAGCCAGCGTCAGAGCTTGAAGATCAGGGCTAGATCATGCTGACTCCATCCTGAAACTACAACTCTGCTGTCCTTCCTGCTGTGGGTTTGAGGCACAGCTTCTGCCTTTCCTCTTTGCTCTCCAGCCCAAGCCTCATCCCACACTTCTGTTGCCTCCTTTCCTTTCCTCGAGGCCTCCAGCGTCCACTCCTCAGGTCTGGTTTTGTGGTGCAGGCTGCCATCTGCTGGCCGGAGCCACCAGTCGCTCCAGCCACCAGAGGAAGGTTTTTCTTTTCTTTCTTGGAGATCCACTCCACCTCTCCCTCCTAATTCCAACCCCTCTCACTCTTTCCTGCAGTCAGGTAGCTAATATGATAGTTTCCTGGCCAAAAAGAGAAAAAATGAAAGCAGATATAGAGAGCTTTCTTCTATTAGGATGATCAATTCCTAAGGGCGAAGTCCCTGCCAGTGTCAAGTTAGCGCCTCCAAGGTCTAGACCAGATTGCTGGGAGAGGCCTTAGGAGGTGGGTATGCCCCTTGGCCCTGACCCCAGACTGGAGCACTGAAGGCCTCTCTTGTGTTCCCTGAGGAGGTGGTCAGGTGCTTCTGAAAGCCCATGGGGAGAGGCTATCAGGAATAAAATACAAAAACAAACAAACAAAAAACCCCGTTTCAGTCGAGTTAATTCTAACTCATGGTGGTTCCACGTGTGTCAGAGCAGAAATGTGCTCCACAGGGTTTTCAGTGGCTGATTTTTTTGAAGTAGATCACCAGACCTTTCTTTGAAGTTACCTCTGTGTGGACTTAAACCTCCAACCTTTCCGTTAGCTGCTAAGAGCGTTAAACACTTGCATCATCTAGGGACTCCTAGGACTAAAGTACCATCCCTTTATGCCAGGGGATAAAGATGATCTTGTTGACTGGTTTCTGTTAGGCAACCTTATATAGCGGCCTGTGTGGTAAATAACCTCATCCTCATTTGACAGAGGAGGAAACTGAGGCTCAGAGAGAGTTATCAACCACTGGTTTATTAATCCACAGGTCAGTGTAGATAAATGACTTGAAACTATTTTGGGGGGATGGCTGTTGGGCCTGGAATGTAGTTCAAGGTTGCCCAAAAGCTCTAACCCATATGTCAAGGATGTGAAATATCATTCAAGTCAGTGCTTAGGAAGTATCTGGCTTTATTCTCTATAAAGCTACCCACAAGGAGCCTTGGTATGTGCAACAGGTAAGTACTCAGCTGCTAACTGAAAGGTGGGTGGTTTGAGCCCACTCAATGGCTTTATAGGAGAAAGATCTGGAGATCTGCTACCATGAAGATTGCAGCCTAGAAAACCCTGTGGGGCAGTTCTACTCTGTCACCTGGGGTCACTATGAGTCAAAATCCACTCAACGGCACCTACCAACAACATAACATCCCTCAGACATGTCTAGTTTATCTAAGAGGAGCGCATTATAGGCATAGTCATAGGCAGTAGCTGGTTATAGACATCCTATGTCACCAAGGCTCAAGGCAAGAGAGCTAGGTTGGCAAATGGGGGTAAAGAGAAAGATCCAGAGAGGAGGAATGGCCAGAGAGAGAGTGAGTGCAAAAAGGAGAGAGAAGAGGTGGGATGCTGGGAAAGTGACACAGAAGGGGGCAAAAACAGAGGTAAAATACAAACACTGGAAGGCTTTGAGCCTGCCATTTCCAACCTGTGCATCTTCAGGTAGGTGTTTTCATCTGTAAAATGGGGATACTATGATTGTATCTATCTTACAGGACTATTTTGCAAATTAAGTGAAATAACGTGGGTGAAACCATGGGCCCCAGAGTTCAGCCAACAGCCAGCCCAATAAGCGTTTGTTGAATCAGAACCCATGAAAAGTGGAGAGCTGATTCGTTGCCCCTCATGTGCCTTGTATCGTCTGTGGCTTTTAACGTATATTAACACTGATTCTTCTGGCAGTCTGTCCTCACCAAGCACCATGACACCTCATGACTAAAAGCTTGCACCTGCCCAGCCCATTGGGGAAGCCCTGAGGTGGCCTTGCTCTCTCCAACTTTGCTCTAGTGAACTTTGCAGAAACAGGCTTTGCCTCTAAATGCATCAGCGTTCACAGAAGCTGCATCCCGTATACCAGACTGAAGCAGGCGCTACTTAGGAGTCACAGGGAGTAACAGGCCTTCAACTGAAAGGAGGTAATTTTGGTAATTTTATTTTTGGGGAAAGGTAACATATTTACATGGATTTGCAAGATGACTCAAGAGCCCTGAATTTAGAGTTAAAAAAAAAAACAAAGCAAACCCAGTGCCGTCGAGTCGATTCTGACTAGTAGCGACCCTATAGGACAGAGTAGAACTGCCCCATAGAGTTTCCAAGGAGCGCCTGGAGGATTCGAACTGCCGACCTCTTGGTTAGCAGCCGTAGTAGGCTGCCAGGGTTTCCATTTAGAGTTAGCAATCTGAATTATGGCCCAGGCTTGATCATTACTTGTGTTATCTTTCTTCCATAGGCCGTTGGCTTTTCATCGAAGAACGTAGGGTGTCTATAAGTAGGATGACAACCTTGTTTGCCTGAGACTGAAGGGGTTCCCAGGATGCAAAACTTCCAGGGCTAGCACCCAGAATATCCCCAGCAAACTGAGTTTCTTGCTCTAAACACCCCATGTTTCAATCACTGGCCTATTCAACTTTACCTGTTGGAAGTGCTTTTGATTGCAAGAAATAAGATACTCAGATAACATTGGCTTTCAACATAAGAGTCTTTATTGTTTACAAACAAGCATTCCAGAGACAGGCAATCTCTATGCTGACATGTAATCTCAACAGCATCATGAAGCACTCAGGTTCCTTTGTTATCTTTAACATCTTGGCTTTTCAAGACTGTTACCTTGCGGTTAGGTAACTCCAGGTTTTACAAAATTATTTGAGGCGGGGAGAAGCAAAGGGGATCACACTAGCTACTCTGCTACTTTCATCAGGAAAGCAAACCAGTTTCCAGGAACTCCCTAGTACATTTCCCTTTGGATCTCACTGGCTGAGACACTAGCTGCAAGAGAATCCTTCTAACTTCCATAAGTGGGAGGCAGCTAGGAAGAACCTAATGTATCTGACACACTGGTGAACTGGTATTTCCAATTGTTGCTTTTCTGAGAGCTCAGATGAGACACTAGTGAGTGACTTTTGATAAAGAGGGAGAAAAAGTCCCTGAAAAGCCTTAGGCATTACCCCTGGAGGTTGGGTAGAGGTGGTTATAATATGAATATCCTGGATACCATGAGGCTCGGAACCCTCAGATCAAGAGTCCCGAAGAGAGGTATGTGAAGGCCTTGAAGACAGCAATCTTTTTTGCTTACCTTTGCTAGCCTCAAAACTCAGAGGTGAATCTAGGGGAGATTCTCCAGCTGTCAGGCTAGTGGGAGCATCAGGGGCTCTTAATGTGTACCTGTCCTTCCAACACCTGTGGGAGCAGCAGTCAATAAATCAAATGATGTATCACATTGGGCAAATCTGCTGCAAAAGATCTCTTTAAAATCTTAAAAAGCAAAGATGTCACTTTGATGACTAAGGTGCACCTGACCCAGGTCATGGTATGTTCTTTTTTTTAATTTTTGGTCATGGTATTTTCAGTTGGCTTATATGCATGAGAAACCTGGAGAGTGAAAAAGGAAGACTGAGAAAGAATTGACAACATGTGAATTACAATGTTGGTGAAGAATATTGAATATTCCATGAACTGCCATAAGAATGAACAAATCTGTCCCGGAGGAAGTAAAGTCAGAATGTTCCTTAGAAACAAGGATGGTGAGACTTCATCTCACTTACTTGGGACATGTTATCAGGAGGGACCAGTCCCTGGAGAAGGTCGTCATGCTTGTTAAGTAGAGGGTCAGTGAAAAGGAGGAAGACTCTCAACAAGATGGATTGACACAGTGGCTGCAACAAGGGGCTCAAACATAGCAATGATTGTGAGAATGGTGTGGAACCAGGCAACGTTTCGTTCTGTTATACATAGGGTTGCTATGAGTCAGAGATGATTTGAGGGCACCTAACAATACTAACAACATCCTTGCAAGCTCAGGGAAGCCCGATGGGGTTATTGTCTTCTTCTTCATTCTCCCAAGAGGCTCCTGAACCTCAGGTGCCCAGACCTGGGCATTGTAGAGATGTTGCTCAGTCCTGATAAGAGACACAGCTCTGCCCCCTTCTAAGAGCTCAACTACTTCCTGACTTCACGGAAATAGCCATATAGCTTCTCCCCATTCCTGAACAACTGTGCCCCTGGGATCTCAATAATAAAGTGGAACCTTGTCTTATTCATAGTAATCCTGGCTATCCTCTATTGAGGGCCTACTTCTGCCTGATACTACACTAAGTTCTTTACATTGCTTATCTCATTTTTATTCTGTGAAGGGAATTTGGCCTTATGCCTTTTTTCAAGGGGAGGACACAGGTTCAGAAATGACCTGCCCAGAGTCACACAATGATAAAGCTGAGATTCAAAACCAGGCCAGTCTGACTCCAGTGGTTTGACCTTTCCTGTTGTAACTGTCTGACTTCTGAGTGGTTTTCCCAGACTTTGTACAATCTCTGGCACCCTGTTGGTACTGGATATGTGTGTGGGATTGCTAATTTCCTCCTCCAGTTCTTCTCCCTTTCCTGCTTTGCGAAGACCTCAACTTCCTGTAAGAAAAGGCTCTGTCCCCAGCACCTTTCAGAATAGAGCCTGACACATTGTAGTATGTATTTGTGGATTGACTGTTCCATAAACAAGGTACTCCTCAGTTCCCCCAGATTTTTAGGTATTTGCACTGATAGAGAAAATGGGTCTGTCAACTTACAGGTCTATCATTCTTAGAGATTATTTCCGTTAATTCTTTCCTTTTGTAAGTGAGAGACCCAGATTTGGAAAGATGAAGTGATGTGTCCAAAGCTCACGCAGCTACATTAGAAAATGCCTCTAGTCTTTTACTCTACCCTGTGAAGCAGATATAGCCTGGTCTAACACTCCTTTCCTGAATGGAAACTAGATGGCAACTAGAGCTGAACAGTTTTGGGTCAGGCTTAAGCATCTACTGGTAGACCCTGACCTACTGTTGAGGGACTCTGCCTCACTCTGCCTCACAGAGTGAAGCTGTGAAGCAATCTGTCTTCCCTGTGGAATAAATCATGGGCTTGGATCCAGTTTTACAAGCAACTAGCTTGATGATCTTGGGCAAGTTGTTTATCTAAGTCTCAGTTTCCTCTGCTGTAAAGTGGAAATAAAAAAAATTCCTATCTTGTACCGTTGCTGTGAAGATTAAATGGGGGCTTCCTATATGGAGTGTTTTAGCACAAAGGAGCCCTGGTGGCACAATGGTTAAACGCTCAGCTGCTTATCAAAATGTTGGCAGCTCAAACCCACACAGCGGCTGCATAGGAGAAAAGACCTGAAGGTCTGCTTTCGTAAAGGTTACAGTCTAGACAACCCTATGGGGCAGTTCTATTTTATCACATTGGGTCACTATGAGTCGAAAATAGACTTGACAGCACCTAACAACATCAAACATAAACAGGAAGGAGTTCCTGGGTGGTGTTAACAGTTAGGTTCAAGTCCACCCCGAGGCACCTTGGAAGAAAGACCTGGCAATCTACTTCTGAAAAATCAACCACTGAAAACCCTATGGAGTGCAATTCTATTCAGACATGAATGGGATCTCTGTGAATCAGAATCAACTTGATGGCAACTGGCTAGCCTGGCAAACACAGAGTAATCATTTTAATAACTTGTATTTATACCTGTATTTATTAAAAGGGAAACCCTGGTGGCATAGTGGTAAAGCGCTACAGCTGCTAACCAAGAGGACTGCAGTTCAAATCCACCAGGCGCTCTTTGGAAACTCTATGGGGCAGTTCTACTCTGTCCTATAGGGTCGCTATGAAGCAATGGGTATTTATTAAAAGTTCAGCTTTGTGACTTTCTGATACTTTTCTAATCCTTGCTCTGGGAGGGGCTTTGCAACTGCAAAAGGTCATTGTGGTCTGAGGTTTGGTTTTGCAGCTCCTCTGTCTCTTCCGACACACCCTTCTGCCCATTTCTGCCCTTCTAACCCTCCCAGAACTTTCCACGTGGCCCAAATGAACAGCTTGTCAGGGCCAGAGGGCAGGCCAGCCAGAATGCCCTGACATTCTGCTCTTGAAACTGGTGACCCTTCATTACTCCTGAGCAGAGGCTGGCCTGTAAGTCAGCAGCTGAGTAATTAACAGAGCCTGGAGACGAGCTGCCAGGGAAAGGACACCAGCCACTGCCTCCCACACGGCCTTTTCTGCTGCCCTGGAGCTGGCTCGAGCCCATCCTTAAACATCCAGGGATTTGGTGAGCCAGTTATTAAGCTGTGATATATCCAGTAATGTTGCGAGTCAGTTGTTAAAGTGCCGGTAGCTTGAAATCAACCATGTTGGGAGTATTTACACCACGGACATCAGCAAACACCACAAATCAGGACATTGCTTTCTCTCCCCGAAGGCTGGTTTACCAGCGCATCCCTGCACAATGCCTTCTTCTCCTAAAACTCACTCGGGGAGGGGGAGAATCCAAGAGACTGGGCTGACATTTTGGTTAACACACCCAGACTTTTAGAAAATTCATTCTTTCTATCATATAAGTGATACAAGCTAGGCATGAAATATTTAAATAATGTGAACAAGTTGCTGTCAGCGTGAGGCCATGTGTGTCAGAGTAGAACTGTGCTCCATAGGGTTTTCAATGGCTGTTTTTTCAGGCCTTTCTTCCAAGGCACCTCTGGGTAGATTCAAACCACCAACCTTTTGGTTAGCAGCCAAGCATGTTAACGGTTTTTACCACCCAGGGACTGTTTAAGTAATATAGGACAGTAAGAACTGAAATGTAAAGTTCTCTCTCCATTTATCCCTTCCAGTTCCAGAGCCATCGAGTTTATTTTCTTTTGTATCTTCCTAGAACTCTTTTGTGGCTGTAGAAAAATGGCTATTATATATATATATATATATATTACATATATATATCCCATACCTGTTGCCGTCAAGTTGATTCCAACTCATAGCGACCCTATAGGTCAGAGTAGAAGTGCCCCATAGAGTTTCCAAGGAGCACCTGGCAGACTTGAACTGCCAGCCTTTTGGTCAGCAGCCGTGCACTTAACCACCACACCACCACGGTTTCCTTTATATATGCATATATATTTATTGAATGGGCTGAACTTGAAACAAGAAACGGCTTCATTTTTCTCTTACCTCTGTTACTGTTGACCATCACGTTACGTAGAACCTCTCTTATCTGCCTTGAAGACTGACTTGGGCAGACATAATTGCTTTCTGGTCACTTTCAGGCATTAAAAAAAATAGTTCAGTCCAGTTCAATTTAAAACTTAAATCTCACTTCCAGTTCAAAGCTACTCTTTTCCCCCAATTTTAGGCCTGACCTGTGGCTCCAAAACCTGCAGAAGAAGGGTCTTTCCTTCTCCTTCTACCCCCTCTCCCTAGGGGCAGACCCTGCTCTTTGTAGCTCTCTTGTGGCAGCAAGTTCTTGGCAGGTCTGTCAGAGGAGGCCTCCCCACTGCTCAGTTTCCTGCTGGCTAACCTCTTAGGACCCTCTCTCAACTGTTCCTAGAGGCATGTCTTAGTCTCCTAGTGCTGCTGTAACAGAAGTACCTCAAGTGGGCGGCCTTAAAGAATAGTCATTTAGTTTCTCACAGCTCAGCAGGCGGGAAGTCCAAAATCAGGATGTGGCTCCAGGGGGAGGTCCTTCCTTGTCTTTTCCAGTTCTAGTTGCTGCCAGCAATCCTTGGAGTCCCTGGGCTTGTGGATTCATCTGCCTCTGTTGTCATCAGATAGAGTCTGTCTCCCCCTGTATGTGCTTGCTTCTGCATTTAATCTGCTTTTTTATAACTCAGAAAGGGTTAGGTTTAAGACACACCCTACACTGATATGGCCCCATTAAAATTACAAAGAAAACCCTATTCCCCAAAGGGATCACAACCACAGGTATAGTGGTTAGGCTCTAACACATATTTTGGGGAGACACAATTCAATCCACAACATTCCACCCTTCAGCACCCTCAAATTCATACACTTTGATGTGCAAAACACATTCATCTCACCATAAGGTACAATTCACAGCCTTCACCCCAGCAGGTAGCCTTCTCATCAAAATGGTGCTATTATGGCCACCTTCCCAGTGTCCACTCAGTTCACAGGAAACCCATACATTCTTGTGCACCAGATGGGGGAGGTGCAGCTTGCCCAACTCTTCTTGCCTCCATCATGTCCTGCTTTAACCAATGGCAAGTAGGCAGCAGCCATTTGCCGAAAGCTCTCACCATTGTGCACTATTCCAGTGCACCTGGGAGAGCCTATGAATTGCTTCTAGTTCAGAAAGTAGGTATTCAGCTGGGAAGTAAGCAGCCAGTGTCCTGTTCCTGTAGATACCCCCAATCTTTGTGAATTATTCTCTTGGGACTTTTCTCTGTTGTCTTTCCTTGGGAGGGGAAGAAAAGCATCACAGCACCATTTTTTGCTGCACTTGGTTCCCTGGGTGGTAAAACTCATGCCTTGCCCCTTGTCATGAATTGAATCATGTCCCCCTAAAATATATGTATCAATTTGACTAGGCCATGATTCCCAGTGTTGTGTGATTGTCTACCATTTGGTCATCTGATGTGATTTTCCTATGTGTTGTAAATCCTATCTCTACGGTGTTGATGAGATGGGATTAGTGGCATTTGTGTTAATGAGGCAGGACTCAATCTACAAGATTAAATAGTTGTTTTAAGCCCGTCTCTTTTGAGATATAAAAGAGAGAAGCAAGCAGAGGAACAGGGGGACCTCATACCACCAAGAAACAAGAGCCAGAAGAATAGCACATTCTTTGAGAATCTCCTCGACCAGGGGAAGATTGAGGACAAGGACCTTTCTCCAGAGCCAACAGAGAGAGAAAGCCTTCCCCTGGAGCTGACGCCCTGAATTTCGACTTCTAGCCTACTAGACTGTGAGGGAATAAATTTCTCTTTGTTAAAGCCATGCTCTTGTGGTATTTCTGTTATAGCAGCACTAGATGACTAAGACACTCTCCCTCCGTCCCCTCACTATTACAGTTTTTTTTCTCACAACCATCAGCACCTTGGAAATTCCAGGGAATAAAATTTCCCATGTCTTTACACTAGAAAACTCATTGCTGTCTAGTTGATTCTGACTCATGACAAACCCATGTGCTGGAGTAGAGCAACTCCATAGGGTTTTCTTTATGGAAGCAGATCACCAGGCCTTTCTTGTGTGGTATTGCTGGGTGGGTTCAAACTGCCAACATTTATGTTAGTAGTCGAGCACAAACTCTTTGTACCACCCAGGGACCTTATCTTTACACAATGGACCTAATTAGTGAAAGTAACATCCTTATCGCACATCTCCCTAAGCCTATGTGACAGGCACTCACATTGGTCATTGCCTCTAAATCCTTGTTGTACAAAATCAGAAACACAACCAATGCAATGGCTTTGAGTATCCTGAAGGCTGGCACTGGTGCCATGATTTCTGGATTCTTGGGAATGTTCATTTGCATTTCCCTCCCAGGATCAACAGTATTCAGGTCTCTGGTTTTAAATCTTGCGTGGGCCCACTGAATTCCTATTTCCCATCAGCATCATCTTGCCTAGATAACTTGACTGATACTGCAACAATCATCCCAGGTGTCATCTCCTCCTGAAAGACTATCTTGAATATCCAGGTAGAATAATGAGCACTCATCACAGAAGGTGGTAGAGTAGGTCTGTGATGATGATCCAATCCTACCTTCCTCCCTGCCCCTCTGTGATCCACAGCACACCTTTGGAAGGCATCATTCTAGGGCTAGCAGGGCTGTCTGTGGCTCAGGGACAGATGCCTATCTCCAGTCTCGTGGGCACTGAGCCTGATCTGCAGGCTGAAGAGGCCAGGGCTCTTTGCTCTTTCCTCATGATGACGTTAAAAAAAATAAAGTCTTTTAAAAAAAAATAATAATTAAAGCTAATTACAGAAATTCGGGGCATGCTAAAAAGTAAGAGAAAGAAACAGAACACCCTTGCCCTGCAAAATGAAAACAAGCACCATAATATTTTAGTATATTTTCTATCACTCTATTCATTGTACATTTTTTTAGATTTATTAAGCATTAATTTATCATTTGAAGTTCTCATTGGATTTAAGCTTTTTTTTTTATTATTATTGTACTTTAGATGAAAGTTAATAGAATAAACAAGCTTTTCATTAAACAATTAGCACACATATTGATTTTTGACATTGGTTACCAACCCCACGACATGTCCACACTCTCCCTTCTCCATCTTCAGTTTTCTATTACCAGCTTTCCTGTCCCCTCCTGCCCTCTAATCCTTGCCCCTGGGCTGGTGTGCCCCTTTAGTCTTGTTTTGTTTTATTGTTGTTGTTAGGTGCTGTCAAGTTGGTTCAGAATCATAGCGATTCTATGTGCCACAGAATGAAACACTGCCTGGTCCTGCGCCATGCTGACAATTGTTATGCTTGAGCCCATTGTTGCAGCCGCTGTGTCAATCCATCTTGTTGAGGGTCTTCCTATTTTCCGCTGACCGTGTATTTTGCCAACCATGATGTCCTTCTCCAGGGACTGATCCCTTCTGACAACATGTCTGTCTTAGTCATCTAGTGCTGCCATAACAGAAATACCACAAGCGGATGGCTTTAACAAAGAGAAATTTATTTTCTCACAGTCTAGTAGGTTACAAGTCCAAATTCAGGGCGTTGGCTCCAGGGGAAGGCTTTCTGTCTCTGTGGGCTCTGGAGGAAGGTCCTTGTCTTCAATCTTCCCATGGTCGAGGAGCTTCTCAGGCGCAGGGACCCAGTGTCTAAAGGACGTGCTCTGCTCCTGGTGCTGCTTTCTTGGTGGTATGAGGTCCCCAACTTTCTGCTTGCTTCCCTTTCCTTTTATCTCTTGAGAGATAAAAGGTGGTGCAGGCCACACCCCGGGCAAACTCCCTTTACCTTGGATTAGGGAGGTGGCCTGAGTAAGGGTGGTGCTACAATCCCACCCTAATCCTCTGAACATAAAATTGCAATCACAAAATGGAGGACAACCACACAATACTGGGAATCATGGCCTAACCAAGTTGACACATATTTTTTGGGGGCCGCAATTCAATCCATGACAATGTCCAAAGTATGTAAGACACAGCCTCTCCATCCTTACTTCTAAGGAGCATTCCGGTTGTACTTCTTCCAAGACAGATTTGTTTGTTCTTTGGGCAGTCCATTGTACATTCAATATTCTTCGCCAACACCACAGTTCAAAGGCATCAGTTCTTTGGTCTTCCTTCCATATGCTTTTGCATGCATATGATGTGATTGAAAATACCATGGCTTGGGTCAGAAGCACCTCAGTCTTCAAGTGACATCTTTGCTTTTCAACACTTTAAAGAGGTCTTTTGCAGCAGATTTGCCCAGCGCAATGCGTCTTTCGATTTCTTGACTGCTGCTTCCATGGGTGTTGATTGTGGGTCCAAGTAAAGCAAAATCCTTGACAACTTTGATCTTTTCTCTGTTTATCATGATGTTCTTATTGGTCCAGTTGTGAGGATTTTTATTTTCTTTATGTTGAGGTGTAATCCATACTGAAGGCTGTAGTCTTTGAGCTTCATCAATAAGCGCTTCAAGTCCTCTTCACTTTCAGCAAGCAAGGCTGTGTCATCTACGTAATGTAGGTTGTTAATGAGTCTTCCTCCAATCCTGATGCCCCGTTCTCCTTCATATAGTCCAGCTTCTGGGATTTTTTGCTCAGCATACAGATTGACTAGGTATGGTGAAAGGAAACAAGCCTGACACACGCTTTTCCTGACTTCAAACCAATTAGTATCCCCTTGTTCTGTCTGAACAACTGCCTCTTCATCTATGTACAGGTTCCTCATGAGAACAATTGAGTGTTCTGGAATGCCTGTTCTTCACAATGTTATCCATAATTTGTTATGATCCACACAGTTGAATGCCTTTGCATAGTCAATAAAACAGGTAAATGTCCTTCTGGCATTCTCTGCTGTCAGCCAGGATCCATCTGACATCAGCAGTGATGTCCCTGGTCCCACGTCCTCTCCTGAAACCAGCCTGAATTTCTGGCAGCTCCCAGTCGATATCCTGCTGCAGCTGCTTTTGAGTGACCTTCAGCAACATTTTGCTTGCGTGTGATGTTACTGATAGTGTTTGATAATTTCCACATTTAGTTGGATCACCTTTCTTGGGAATAGACATAAATATGGGTCTCTTCCATTTGGTCGGCCAGGTAGCTGTCTTCCGAGTTTCTTGGCACAGATAAGTGAGCACTTCCAGAGATGCGTTCGTTTGTTGAACACCTCAACTGATATTCCGTCGATTCCTGGAGCCTCGTTTTTTGCCACTGCCTGCAGTGCGGCTTGGACTTCTTCCTTTAGAACCCTGGGTTCCTGATCATATGCCTCCTCTTGACATGGCTGAACATGAGCCAATTCTTTTTGGTATAATCGCTCTGTGTATTCCTTCCATCTTCTTTTGATGCTTCCTGCGTTGTATAATGTTTTTCCCATAGAATACTTGCCTATTGCAATTCGAGGCTTGAATTTTTTCTTCCGTTCTTTCAGCTTGAGGAATGCAGTGTGTTCTTCTCTTTTGGTTTTCTATCTCCAGCTCTTTGCACATGTCATTACAATACTTTGTCTTCTTGAGCTGCCCTTTGAAATCTTCTGGTCAGTTCTTTTATTTCATCATTTCTTCCTTTGCTTTAGCTGTTTGATGCTCAAAAGCAAGTTTCAGAGTCTCTTCTGACATCCATTTTGGTCTCTTCTTTCTCTCCTGTCTTTTTAATGACCTCTTGCTTTCTTCATGTATGATGTCCTTAATGTCATTCCACAGCTCGTCTGGTCTACGGTCATTAGTGTTCAACATGTCAAATCTACTCTTAAGATGGTCTCTAAATTCAGGTGGGATATACTCAAGGTCATATTTTGGCTCTCGTGGACTTGTTCTTATTTTCTTCAGTTTCACCTTGAACTTGCATGTGAGCAATTGATGGTCTGTTCCACAGTCATCCCCTGGCCTTCTTCTGAGTGATGATATTGAGCTTTTCCATCGTCTCTTTCCACAGATGTAGTTGATTTGATTCCTGTGTATTCCATCTGGCGAGGTCCATGTGTATAGTCGCTGTTTATGTTGGTGAAAAAAGGTATTTGCAATGAAGAAGTTGTTGGTCTTGTGAAATTTTATCATGCAATCTCCAGTATCATTTCTATCACCAAGGCCATGCTTTCCAAATACCAATCCTTCTTCTTTGTTTCCAACTTTGGCATTCCAATCACCAGTAATTATCAATGCACCCTGACTGCATGTTTGATCAATTTCAGACTGCAGAAACTGGTAAAAACCTTTAACTTCTTCATCTTTGGCCTTAGTGGTTGCTAGGTAAATTTGAATAATAGTTGTATTAACTGGTCTTCCTTGTAGACATATGGATATGATCCTATTACTGAAAGCGTTGTACTGATAGACCTTGAAATGTTCTTTTTGATGATGAATGCAATGCCATTCCTCTTCAAGTTGTCATTCTCAGTACAGCAGACCATACGATGGTCTGATTCAAAATGGGCCACTACTAGTCCATTTCAGCTCACTAATGCCTAGGATATTGATGTTTATGCGTTCCATTTCATTTCTGACAATTTTCCTACATTCATACTTCATACATTTCAGGTTCCAATTATTAATGGATGTTTGCAGCTCTTTCTTCTCATTTTGAGTCATGCCACATCAGCAAATGAAGGTCCTGAAAGCTTTACTCCATCCACGTCATTAAGATCTACTCTACTTTGAGGAGGCAGCTCTTCCCCAGTCATCTTTTGAGTGCCTTCCAACCTGGGAGGCTCATCTTCCAGCACTATATCAGACAATGTTCCGCTGCTATTCATGAGGTTTTCAGTGGCTAATTCTTTTCAGAAATAGAATGCCAGGTCCTTCTTCCTAGTCTGTCTTAGTCTGGAAGCTCAGCTGAAACCTGTCCTCCAAGGGTGAACCTGCTGGTATCTGAATACCAGTGACATAGTTTCCAGCATCACAGCAACATGCAAGCCCCCACAGTACAACAAAGTGACAGACACGTGGTAATTTCTCTTTTATGCGCCTGTCTAATATTTGGATGAAGGGTGAACCTCAGGAGTGACTTCATTACTGAACTAAAAGGGTGCCCGGAAGGGTTTCTTCAGTTTCTGTTGGGACAGTAAGTCTGGTCTTTTTTGTCAGTTGGAATTTTGTTCTGCATTTGTCTTCAGCTCTGTCTAGAACCCTGTCAGAGCAGTCAGTGGTTGTAGCCAGGCACCCTCTAGCTGTATTGGACTCAGTCTGGTGGAGGCTGTGGTAGCTGCGGTCCATTAGTCCTTCGGACTAATCTTTTCCTTGCGTCTTTGGTTTTCTTCACTCTCCTTTGCTCCAAACAGGTATTGTACAATTTTTTTTAACATAATTGTGATCAACACAAAATTGTACATTTTGACACACACACACACACACACGTATACATGGAGCCCTGGTAGAGCTTGGTTGCTAACTAAAAGGTTGGCAGTTTGAATCCACCATCCATTCCTTGGAAACCCTATAGGGCAGTTTGACTCTGTCCTACAGGGTCGCTGTGAACCAGAATTGACTTGATGGCAATGTGTTGGGGTTTTTTTTTGGGGGGGGGGTATATATATATACACACACATATATATACACTGTATTTTTACACAAATAACTCGTGCCTTCTACTTTTATTTGCCTACCATGCTCTCTCCTATGAAGTGTTTTCATAAGCACTTCTATACCAATTGTTTTTTTTTTACATGTTGCTGTAAAAAACAGTTGCATAGTGGTCTTACAGAAATACTTCTTGTGGGGAGGGCACAGTTGGCAAACAAACGTAGAAAGTATGCATCATTTGTGTAAAAATACAGTATGTATATCTAGAGGACCCTGGTAGCCCAGTGGTTAAGGTCTTGACTGCTAACCAAAAGGTCGGCCATTCAAACCCACTTTAGGAAAAAGATATGGCAGTCTGCTTCAGTAAAGATTTACAGCCTTGGAAACCCCATGGGGCAGTTCTACCCTGTCCTATAGGGTCACTGTGAGTTGGAATCAACTTGATGGCTATGGGTTTGGTTTTTTGGTATAAATATATATATATACACACACCACATACATACATATATGTAAAATCATTTTAACCCATGGCAATGCCGTTTCAGAGTAGAACCATACTCCACAGGGTTTTCATGGTTGTGACCTTTTGGAAGATGGCGAGGCCTTTCTTCTAAGGCACCTCTGGGTGGCTTTGAACCGTCAACCTTTTGGTTAGTAAGCAAGCACTTAACTGTGCCATCCAGGGACACACATACACATGTACATACACACACATACATTCTCGCTAACTAATACGTGCATATTACTGAAAACGCCTATAAATATAGACCAAATTACAAAGAAGAAAAGACTGGCATTTGAGAATCCCACATGAAGAAATAACCATAATTTACATTTTAGTGTGTTTTCATAAAGACTTAAGAAATTATTCGGTTGCAGACTCTTGTACCATGTGTCTTGAGTTTTAATCACAGATGTCAAAGGGTCATCCATAGAATTTAGTTGGCAGATTTTATGCAAAGTTTTCGGTGACATATTTTCCACCTGGTGGTTTATTTAATTAAAACATGATTCAGCCCATACTGATAGATTTTAAAGATAGAGAAAATCATTAATGATATTCTTTGGCCATTATGTCCTTCTGTGCACTTCTGCTTTTGAGAAATGGAGAAAAGGGAAAAAAAATAAAGATTTTTAGCTTGATAATTATCCCAGTTCAGTGTCCCTGCCATATGAATTTGCTTAGCAAAGTAGGAATAGAACAGATACAGTTAGTGTTTCTTTTTTTTTTAAATCAAATTGCCGAGAGATGATCTCTGAACTTTCAGGCTAAAAATGTGTCTTTTCCTGGCATCAGGGGGGAAAAAAACCCTAAATAAAAGCAAAATAGAATCTGTAAGAAAACAGAAGAATATATTGGAAAATATGTAGGGCTGGACTTTGATCTCTGGCTGGAAAAGCTACTTGATAGCCTATTGTTCAATTGTTTCTCTTGGTTTAGAGTCCAGTTTCAGGTAAGAAAGGTCCATCACTCTTTTATACAAAGACTTCTCCATTCTTTACTTCTTAATTTTGGTTTGTCTTTATTGGTTGGAGAACATCTTCAAGTGATTTGTTTTAAGATTGGCCCAGAAATGGTAGCTATGTATTTTTCAGAAGCCTTTCATTATGTATAAATATTATCTTTTCTTTTTCAACTGGTCTCACATGAAGACAGAAATGTGGCTGGGTATTACATTCCAGGGGAAAACTCCTTTCCCACAACACTCTGTAGATCTTGCTTCACTGCTAAGGGCAGAGAAATCTGAAACCAACCTTCAGGAGAGTTCTTTGGGTGAAGAGACTGATGATTTGGGTGTGGGTGGGCATCACTCGCTTCTAAAAGACATGCAGTAGAAGGGCAGATGTCCTGGTCTCTATTTTGTAT